>NC_052621.1:17500244-17564550 GCF_016545825.1 Eucalyptus grandis
ATTAGGATCAAAATTTCTGTAATCCATGAAAAATATATATATACATCTCTATCCAACAACTAGACTTACAAGTTCATCTCACACATAAATAACTCATACCTAGAAATCCTACAATCCAATTTTGTTGATAGCTAAACACTTTAGTCCTACTCACAGCTAGTTGAAAAACTTGAAAGAAAGTAAGAAAAATGAAATAAGCAACTAAAGCCAAGTGAATAGTACATCTCTTCTAACCAAATTGAATATTTGCTATGCATTTTTATAAAACAATATCCTAACTTATCAATGCCAAATTCAATATACAATATACGTAAATTATCAAAAGTGGATTATCTCTCTTTTCAACAAAACTTTTTACATATCAAATTAATCAACACTATCAACTTAACAATATCAAAGCAACCATCAATAGTTCATTTTATTAATCGATATCTATTAAATTAAATGCTAATGGTTCATTACATTTGACTAATCTAATGCTAAATATCTAAAAATGGTCACACTTAGCACCGTGGCGAAGACGATCCTTTCTTGGCTATGTCTCCACCTACATCGGCTAACGGTTCAATTTAAAGGACATCCTACTAACTGCATGGATACTTGCCTCTCCCGAGTTTTAATTATAGTTACATGAACATAATCCACAAACCTCATTTTCCAATAACCCACAATTAAAACCAAAATGCATCACGAGACTGAGGTTCAATAACCAAATCATACAACTTTTCACAATTCAATATATAAACAAAAATCCTTTCATAAACAAAAAATATATAATCTTTCCTTTGGCTCAATTCATTAGTTAGAACATTTTTTGTGCAAGCATATCTCAAATCACAGGAGAATTCACTTCATAAACTAGATTCATAAAGTATATACATAAAAGAAAACCTCTCACAATACATTTCCTAAAACATTTCTCAAACTATTCATAATTACTAAAAGTAATAATTGTTCGATCAAGACTTTTATGCAACAATAATGCCATTCCATAATTCATAATATATCTAATATATATCGCTTTCAAAATATAAGTTTACAAACTCAAAGAAAAAATGGCACTACTTATCTAGGAAAGCCGAAAACTAATTTATAAAGGTTACGCAAACCAACAAACTTGTATATCTATCAATTTATCGAAAAACATTATTAAAATTCAAGTAAAACATTACTCTAACAAACAACTCAATTAAATTATGCTTGCTCATAGATCAATTGAGTCTTATGCACTAACAAAAAAATTCGTTCATAGCAAACATTCATCTTTATCCGTTATGTGTAACTCACACACGAGACTTCTTTTTTTCTTACTCATACACGAGACTTTAAAAATCCATTTTAATTAAACTATATTTCATGATCGATTTTTGTCAAATTCATGACTCCTAGCAAACTATCATTTTTCACATAATTTGCAGCTTAACAACTCTTAAATGGTTCTTACCAAAAAAAAACAACTCTTAAATGGAATTCCATAGTTCAAAATTCACATAACATCAAATTTATGACTTAACTTCAAAAGTTACTCTGATTAGATGGACACCGAGTTCGTACTTACCGGATGTTACTAAAGGTAGTTGATTTAGCTTGTCGGGTAGTCTGAAACGTGTACACACAAAAGTTTCCCTCACTTTTCCTCGTTTTGTCGTTTCCTACTCACGAACGAGCTCACTTTTCTCTTTTGTCCGCTGCCTTGACTTCACGTGTATCATCTGTGAAGGAAAATGAAGGTGGGCTGAGTTGGCTATTGAAGAGATTGGTTTGGGCTTTGTTGGGCCCATCTATTACAAGTGCCGCAAGAGTCAAGTTCTAAAACTCTAACGTCGAGAGGCTGATATTGAGCTTATGATGATAAACGGTCAAGCTCAATCTTGAAGAAGTCGCTCATAAAATTTGGGGGAAATTATCCAAAAAGTCAACCTATTGCAATTGTATCAATTTAGTCATAAACTTTTTTGGGCCAGATTGGGTAGTAAACTTTTCACAATTATACAAATTCAATCATCCGGCCAAATTTGGCTGCCGTACTAACATGGCATAACCCGTCTTGACGTGATGATCGGCGTTGACGTGAATAATTTTTAATAATATTTAATATTTTTCTTTTTTTTTTTTCTTTTCCTTCTCTTTATCTATTTTTTTCCATCTTCCTTCTTCCTCGGCCCCGTCCAGTGGACTAAGTCGATGGCTCAATCGATGACCTCACTTAGGCTAGTGGCGAGGTGAGCCCTCACCGGTGGTTGGGAGTCAATCTTGCCGACCCTCACTAAATGCGAGGGCAAGCTCACCTACCCCAGCCATCGCTAGAGCTAGCCTAGCCATCGACCGACAAGATCATTGGACTAAGCCCTCACCTCGGGCAATCATCAGGCGGAGACGACCGGCTAAAGGAGGAAGGAAGAGGAAAAAAAAGGAAAAAATAAAATAAAAGATGAAAAATAAAATAAAAAATTTAAAAAAACATTCAATATATTATTAAAATTATCTATGTTAGCTCCAATTAAGCGAATTATGCTAGTCAATACCCTTAGCCAAATTTGGCCGGATGAATTAAATTAGCACAATTACAAAAAAAAAATTAAGACTCGATTGGCCTATTACTTAGTTTTACATGAAATAAGGTAATTGGGGTCTCTAGTTTAAGCCTATAACTATACCTAGAAATTTATTCAAAAAATCCTAAACTTATTACACTTTTGCCAAATTAGTTCAAACATTTTTACAATTTGTCAATTGAGTTTATCAGTTAGCTTTGACCAGGAATCACTAACTTGGATGCCGGATGTCTTGCATGGCATAGCATGGGATGGCTAGCACTAACGCAGATTTTTATAATATGTTAATATATTTTGAATTTTTAATGTTTTCTTTTCTTTTCTTTTCTTTGGATTCATATCGGCTAAGGGTGAGCATGGTCGGGTTGGGCCGGTCCACCCCTAACCCCAGGACAGCCACTTGCAGTCTTTGATCCCAATTTTTGGGACAGCGCAGCTATTGAGCAGGGCTGATGGGGGACCGACTTAATGGGTTCGGTCCGGTTCCAGTCAGCCATGTGCTTGATAATTTTTATTTCATTTTTGTACTCCTTAAAAAAGCGATTGAGAAAGGGACTGATTCAATGGGTTCAATCCGATTTCAAGGTCAATCCAAAAACAACCAATAATTTTTTGTTTCATTTTTTGCACTCCTTGAAATGGCAATTGGGGATCGTATCGACCCAATGGGTTTGATGATGAGCGAGGTCAGCTAAGAAAGGTAAGCGATGAGGGTCAAGTGGGGTAAGCGTAGAATGGAATGAGCATTGAATGTCGAATGAGGAGTAATAAGCCAGCGAGCATCGAGCGGAGAGTGGCATGAGTGACCTAAAGTGAGCGGGCGAGTGTCGAGTGGCGGCGGAGAAATTGTTTCTTTCGATTTTGGAAAATTGAAGACTAAGAGGACAAATAAGATAGAAGAGAACAAACACTAGAGGAGAATGCCATAAAGTGCCTTTTTGAATCCGTGAGGACTCATCACAAAAAGCATTTTCTCTTTAATAAATTATGACTATTGACGCCGTAGTAAAGATATTAAAAACATAAGTTATTAAAGAACAATATAAAATTACTTGAACTCCTCACTAAAGAGCTGTTTAATGTTGTTAACACCGTTTATTTTAATGTTTTTCTATATAAATATAGTCGAGTTGGTTCGGGTTGGACCGACAGGAACTCTCGGGGCCCAGAACCAGCCTCTGCGGTTTTGGTCTAGGAATTCGGAGCCAAGGGCCAGGCCAATCTCCCTAGGAACAGGACCGGGGCCGGCGAGTTGGGCCAGGTCAGGGTCGATCCGGGGTTGACCTTTTAATTAGTAAAAGGTGAAAATATTTAAGACTCAATTGGTACAATTAAAAGATTTAAAATTAAATTGGTAAAAATGCAATAAGTTTAAAAAAATTTGGATAATTTTCTTGAATATGTTGTAACTATCCATTAATTGAGAACTTTTCTAAAGTTCCTGATGCATAAACCAGAAGACATTAGATAGCAATTAAGCTATATCCATTCGAGTGGCTCACGTGCTTGTTCGTGTGTGTTCAATCGAAGGCATCTTCAGTCTATCATCGAAGACATAGTACGGCTAGAACCAAGTCTACTGTGTGATTCTTTTGCTTCCATTCTCTCCTTTGTCTCCCAGCTCCCAGCTCGATACAAAGTACAAGTTAGGCCTCACAACAAGCATACATTCGAGGACATCAGAAATGAAAGAGTAACTACATTAAAGTCGAAAATGAAGGAGAATTGAACCTAGATTTGTCGAGTTGGTTAGAACTCAGCACCATACTACGTCTATGGAAGCATGACGTGATCTTTTGATGGCAATAGGACTGGGGGACAGCTCTAAGGTTCTCGAATCCGATTGGGATTTGTCGAGTAATCCAAATACTCTAATCTGTTTAAGAAAAAGAAGTGAAAAGAAAATATCCATTGAAACAATTTGTTTCTTTTTTCCATCCGGAACAGATCTCTGTTCCAGACGAGCAGGGAGACAACAGTCTGAAACCTCAACAACGAAAGCACGCTCACTTGGCTTCAAAAACAACGAATGACGCCTTCACCGGTCCCCGCCCGTGCAGTTCAAATGGACATATCAATGAAACACCCAATCATGTCAGAAACTCACGCCCTTGAGCCTGCTTTCAACCGATTCCCTTTCTTCGAAAAAAGGTGGGCATCGCTGCTAGCAGTGCTCCTAATAATTTTTTTCATTCCTTTCAACACATTATCTCACAGAGTCAATGTGCACAAAAAGTCGAAAAATTCTTGCACGCTCCTCATTTGAAATCATGTGATCCGAGTCTCTAAATCATGTGAGTCTCACACAAACCACATCATTTAACATTTAGGATCAAGTAGATTTACTCTATATCAGGATTATTCATGCACTGCTATTTAAACGTTAGTTTTGAGATTTTAAACTTTATACATTAAGTTCTTGGTTGATGAACAAATTTTAGTGCTAGTTGCTCTTCCTACTAGAATAATAATAGACATATTAAATAAAATTGATTTACGAAGTGATGTGACGGATTCATGTTTGGCAATTAGTTTCTACACCGGTCTTTAATCTGGTTCACACAGTTAAGTACTCTAACATCAATTCTGCAATTGACATAATTACACGGACTATATTGCTAACACGTCAATTGAAAATGAAGACAATCTCAATGTATTATGGAAAGAAAGAACATTTTTTTTTTTTGGAAAAGAGAGAAAAATGTAATTAAGAGTGTCATAATAGAGGATTAATTTTTGTATCACTAAACTTCTTGGTAGTAATAAGAGTGGTGTTGTCTAGCTTTGTTAGCTTGAATCGGAGTGCTTCTGTGGAGGAGGAAAATTGTGGAAGATGTGCTGCTGGCTCATGAGGTCACGAGTTCTCCTGAGAAGTTCACAGACTGGACCAAGGCTTGTGTCACTTCTCCTTACTTCTCAGTGGCTATAAATTGTGCGTTGGAGGATTATTTTCCTGGTGAATATGTTTAGAAATTTATATAAGATGTTTGAACTTAGACTTAACCAAGACACAGCTTTATACTTCTGGTATTTCAAGTGATTCCCCGGAGGAGTGGCCCATATTAGTGGCTTTAAAGTTGAGGCTTCACCTGTGACTGTGAGGTACTTGGGTATTCCATAAGTTTCAGGTAGACTCACTGAAAAGAATTGTAGAACTTGGACCTAAAAGATTGTAAGTAGAGTGAAAGGCTGGAGTGCTCAAAGGCTCTAATTTGCTGGTATATTTCAGTTTATAACCTCTGTTCTTTATAGTATTGTCTCTTACTGGTGCAACTTTTTGTTTTGCCAAAGGAAGTTATCAAAGCCATGGAGATTGGAGAGGTGCTGCAGCTCCTTCTTGTGGACAGAGCTGATGAGAGAACTAAGGAGGGTGGTTTGGGGCTTAAACAAATTTTTCAGAGGAGCAAGGCTGCCGAATTAAGCTCATCTGGATGTTTTTGAATGAATCTGACACCTTGTGGATTGCTCGGGTGAATCATATTTAATCTAGCATAATAGCTTTTGCGAGTATTAAGCCTTCAGCTACTTCGCCTTACACTTGGGAGAAACTGCTCGAATTACAACAAGAATTGAAGCGCTCTATTAAGGGTGCCGTTGGAGATGGTGGGAAGACCTTCCTTTGGTTGGATCCTCGGCATCCATCGGTCATCTTGTTGGAAGAATTCTCTCCTAGAATTGTATATGGCTCGGACTTCCTCTTTTGTTGAGACTTATTCATGTAGAATAAAATGGCATATGGTCTTGGCCTGCTGCAAGATGAGAGGATTTGGTCCTTATTCAGTCTGCCTTGTGTAACTCTGTCTTCCCTAATCCAAGGCTCTCCGATAAGGTGCTTTAAATTGCTACACCTTCGAGAAACAATCCCAATTCATAGTGCATGGAGTGCGTTGCGAACTGGGGCCGTAGTAAAGTTCCATGGCATAAACCTGTCTGGTTTACTCCTAATAGTAGAAAACACAAATTCATCTGTTGGTTGGCTATTTAAAATAGATTAAATTCTGGGTAGGCCTTGGACATGGAGTATCTCTGTTGATAGGTGTGTGTGCCCTGTGGTGATCACTCTTGAGACGAGATCATTTGTTTGCAGAATGTGGAGTAGTTAAGAAAGTGTAGCTTTTAGTTACTTCTGTGGTCTAAAACCGCCTGGTGTGCTACCGTATATCCCTAGTGGCTTCCCAGGAATAAAAAGTTGCATGATTTAGCTTTTATTGTCTCCAGTAGGGCAGTTTTCTCTACAGCCCAGCGTGACGTCTTGCATAGCCTCAATAGTTAATAGTACATTGATTTGCACTGGTGCAAGGAACCCTGCTCAGCTTCAAATTTGCAATAACTGGGCTTGATGTCATCTTGCCTGTGGTGTTCGTTGCAGCAAGGTTCGTGTGTTTTTGATATAGCAAATTTGATCTGCATTCCAAAGTTATTGCTTACATCGCAAAAGGGGGGGGGTTTGATGAATGCACCACAACTACATCAAGCACATGTGATAAACGGAAAAAGTAAGCAGTGACAGCATCCATTTTCCAAGTTGCAAGTGTAAAGCAAATATCAAGGTCAATCATCAATATAATCATATCACCAAAAACTTTGAAATGATGCTATATAGTGAACCAAATAAATGCAAGTAAAGAACAGACTTACACCTGGGGCTTTATTTGCAAGAATATTGAGATGCTTGCCACTCTGATGACATGAAATAGTGAACATATCCAACGAAAACTGTTTTTGTCGAACCAAAATTCTTGAAACAAGATATTCTACCTAATCCTCAGATAGCACAACAGGATTTTTACTAAGGCTTATGCAGCCACAGTGGCAAGAGTGCCCTTAGACTTTGAACAAAAGAGATCCAAAACATCTGCATGGTTCCGTATATGTCTCGGGCACTTAGAAAGAAGCTCTTGTGCTTCATTATGCCTCCTAACCTTGAAGAAGGCTTCAAACATTTGGAGAAACACAGTTATAGATGGGAATTTTTTCGAGGTCATTGCCTTTAGAAAAGCAAGAGCATCGTCTTTGGTTCCTTTCTTTGATATGTGCTGAATAAAAGGATCAAGGAAAGGCGGGTATCCATGTTCCTTCATCAAACTCAAAAGTGTCAATGCTTCTTCAAATCCTCCTTGAGCCAGCAATTTCTTTATCAAAAGTTTGTATGTCGTATGCCAAGGCTTCAACTCATTGTTCGATGCACAATCTTTCAAAATTCGGCAAGCATCAAGTGCTCTGTTCTTATCACAATATGCATTAACCAGTGAATCAAGAGCGCGACTAGCAGAAGAACCTGCTTCCTTCTCAACCATCTCATGAAAATAATCAGAAGCCTTTTCAAGATCTCCCGAAACACAATGCCCTTCTATTAGTGATGCAGTGGTTTTGAAATCAGAAGGAAGCCCAGATGATTCTAGTGCATCCATAAATTTACACGCCTCATCCTTTTTACCAGCACTACTAAGCTGGAATGCGATTTTGCTCTGGAGATTGGCACCAGGTAAGAACCCACACTCCTGCATTACTTTCAAAACCTTGTCAGACTCCGCTAATCTTCCAACACTGGTTAAAGACTTGAAAACTGTATAAAGCATGGTGTCTGTCAGCGCATTCCCTTTCTCTGTATAGACCTTCACAACTCTAGAAAAGAGACCCACGTCAAAGTCCTTGCTAACAGCTATTTTCTTCAATAGGAATGTACATTCCTGCACTGAAGGCTTATTGACACCACCCATGGCAAACTCATATAAATAGACTGCGTCCTTGATCATCTTCCTCTTACAAAACCGATTCGATACCTTGACATAAGTCTCCATTTCCATTTCATACCCGGCAACCTTCATTTCATCAACCAGCTTCCAAAATCTATCGATACAATCTTCCCTCCCTAAGACAATTGCCATGGCATTATACGTCTGCTTATTGTGATTAAATAAACCACTTTCTTTGACCCACCGGAAAAATATCAACGCTTTCATGGGCTCAGTAGCAAGATTTTCCAGTACCATCTTAACCACATCAGTTGAAAACTCGACATCTAACTCCCGCAGCTTCTTCTCGACATCTTCACTCCAAACCTCATTCTTCACTATCCTAAAAATCCTAGAGGGATTCTTCTCAACAGATTTATTAATCGATCCAGATGCGAAAATACCTCTCAGCTTCTCCGCATCGCTCTCTCTCCCCTCTTTCTCAAACGTCTCCAACACTTGATCTCTAACGCGCCCCGACACGCCATAACCCCGTTTCTTCAGAGTCTCATACAAACCCCAGAATTCAGAAATAAACCCGTTCACACCCAATATACCCAGCATCAAATTATACGATTTTGAGCTCAAATTCTCACTATGCCTCTCCGAAACCCAATCGAAAAACCTACCAGCAGCGCTCGGACTAGCAGAGAGACTCTCCAAGACCTTCAGGACCAAGTCATGGCTCACGGCGACATTGTTCGACTCCAGCTCCTTCGCCGCATCCTCCGGGTTCTCGCATTTAGCGAAAGCATCGGCGACGACCGTGTGATCCGAGTCCTCCACTTCGACGGCCGGCTCCGACGAGAAGGGCCTGGCTACGAAGGGGTAACTGGGTCGCGCCAAGCTCGCGACTTGGGCATCAAACGGAGGTCCCGAGGGCGAGCTACGAAGAGGGTCGGCGCGGAGAAGCGAGGCGAAGCGGCGGACCGAGTGGGGATTCGGGTTGGAGAGGGAGGAAGGGTGCGGAGAGTGGCTTGGGAGGTTCGATCTTGAACGGAGGTGGGTTCGGAGGAGAAGCGAACGCCATGAATGTCTCATGTCTGCGTGATTTCGGGATGTGATTGCTGCGAGGGTTCTTGAAGAAATGGAGGAGAAGGAGGAGGAGGAGCGGTGGATAGTCGGGTGGGGCTAGCTCGACGACGATGAGAAGGAGGGGACTTGGTTTAGGGTTCTAGCGGGGACTAAACACTGACCAGTTAAAACCGTGGAATGGAGGAGATTGGGAGTTCGAATCACGATGCCTGCAAAGGAGGACCAAACAATTGTAGACTTGACTTCAATAATTCAACATTCCATTTTATTTTGCCAAAAAAATGGATAGTTTAAATTATAGTTTTCTGAAAATAATCTATTCGCTTGAAATAGTTAGTCACTAAAAGTTGTGGTGTTTATGTTTAAATGTTTTCGTAAACAATGAAAATACTTTTGGTTATTCATTTTAGTTAGCAATCGAAGCAATCATTTTACTAGAAAATATTTTTCACATCATTTATTCTTCGTGAAACAAAACTTTTGTCTTTTACTATTATGATTTGCACTAGTATTGACAAGTGATTGGAAATTTATTTATTTTTAAAATTTTTGATAGGGAATAAAGGAAATATTGACCAAAAAGTCTTAAATATATTACATTTTAACTAATTTAGTCATAGATTTTTCAATTTTATCAATTTAATCATGGATTGCTTCTCCTAAATGGTAAACTTCCTTCCTAGTAGGAAATCTTGAAATCTTCCGATGGATCTCATATTGCTAACTTGTTCTTTATAGGTAGATTCGTTTGCAAGAATGGTGTTTCCAAAACCATTAGGTTGCATCGAGATGTGAAATTATTGATCAATCCCTTATTGTAAGCTCCACCCGGCTGCATCATGTTTCATGTTGAAGCAAAGGTTGTTGTCGTTGCACAACCTTTTGTTGTCATCAAAGTGATTCGTGGCAAAGGCAAACGCAAACAACACTGACGTGCAGCAAGAAGGATTTGAGCTGTGCCAATCAATCTGAGGCCCTTCGAAGGCTCCTCAGGCATTCCGGGATCCTTGAACTTCTTAAACTTCTTAAAGCCGGGAAATGATTTTCGAAGATGACTTTGGTGGTGATGCGGACTCCTCTTATTCAAGTTCTGTCCAGGAACCAGCCGTACCCACTCAACCAAATGTCAGTTGATCGACTAGCAAGAGCTTTTGAAAGCAGCAATCGCTCCGTTCAAGTCAATGTGTTAGATTTCAAAGGTAAGCTAAGTGCAGAAGAGCAATGTGATAGGCTTACTTTGAAGCTTTCTTTGATTAGAAACATCTCCCTAATGCAAGGAAAGTCCAGTTCATTGCTCCAAACTGGAAACACCATGCTCTAATCTGGTGGCAACGATACCAGAGGGGTAGGGAGAGAAGGGGAATTTTAAGGTCTCTACTCGGGCTGAAAAGAAGCTGAGGTTAGATGAGAAGTTCTTTCCTCTTGATCATAAGCGAACTTTGCTTCAAATGCTTCACGAGTTGAAGCAACGGAATGATCAATCAATCGATTTCCAACTGTACTGAGGATATTGACAAGTTGCTGAACTCGATTTGCTTAAACAAAGGTGATGATCCAGACTCGCCATGCAAGTAGCCTTGAGCAGAGCCTAAAGGAGAACTCATTATGCATTAACATTCAAGTGATATACTTGATTTGACATGGAGAAAATTGCCAAAAATGTGAAAGATGCCATTCTAAGTTTATTCCAAAATCTTTTCTTCTTCTCAGTGAGAATTGGTGTATATATATGTGATGCAAAGTAGCAGAGTAATTGATGTAGTCTTCCAAGGTTTGACTATGTCTTCCTATGCTGCAACTTACTAGGCAACTGAATAAACGACTCGCTGAGCAAGTTTGCAGCCAACAAAGCATAACAAATGTTATGCTCTAGGAACCGGATACATATCAGCCTTGACTTGCTGACTTGTGTAGCGAATCGTGACGAGTTGATAGAGACGCCACGCCAGGCCCCTGCATCGGTCTCTGATGGGGAGTATGCACTTCACGGTCTCCCTTGTCGATAGGGTCTTGGAAGCTCTTCGCCCCAACTCCTGTGCCTTGGCCTTCCAAATTTGCCTCCGAATCAGATCGAGTGTGTTGTCTGAGTTCCTGCGCTAAGAAGCTGGTATGCCAATTTCACCATGGAATCCCTAGACCTACAAGGCCACCATACCACATTATCTGGTTCCATTCTGGAGGCAGACATTTTCGCGATACTAGTGGGATACTCTGGCGAGAAGAGGTCCTGGATTTTCTGTCCCTTTCTCACGTTTAAAGGAAAAATATCATCACCCAACCTGAAAAATAGCATCAAAATCACCCTCGATCTTTGGTACCGGAATGTAGCGTGTAGTGTCCAGACCCAAGGATAATGCCAAAACCGGTGAGGAAGCAAATCTCTGATATGGAGTAGAATGCCGCGACAAAGCGTGTTTCTTGTGGAAGCCCTGGCTTTTACAGTTAATAATGATGTTGAGTTCCTGACCGTATGCTCTAGGAACGGTCTCTCGTGCCAAGTATTTTCTCTCCAGAACCTTCACTCATAGCTTCTCCCTGTTTTCCGCATTCCCCAGCCAGATTTGGTGGAAAGAGGCCCACTGAAGTATTCAGGAGATCAGAGACTCCAAGCAGATAACGAAAAGGTGGGGAAAGCGGGTCATCTTATCTGATCAAGCGTGATGGCTTGTAGCTCCCAGTCGCCTTACCGTGAAGGAGTGAAGTATAGTGGACAGTGGAAATGCGTTGTCCATAATTCTCCAGAATGATCAAGGTGGAAACCCTCGCTACAGGGACAGTTCATTCAACGCGCTTATAAGCTTTCGACATATCAAATTAAGAAACCAAATGAATTCGAATTAAGTTCATCTTCCAACGTGTTGAGATAATCATGTCATTATTCTTAAGTCTAGCTAGTAGCTACAAATTTTATTTTATTTTATTTTTTTGTACAAGAAAGACTTGAATCTAGCCATTAGACTTGTCACCAACTTCATAGTTTTGCTTTAAAGTTGAAAGCATTTCCAAATTCTTCGAGTAATTTGACTTAAAAGTTCTTCCAAAATGAAGAAGATAATAAAAGATAGCATTTTTTTGTTGATTTAAAAAATAGATTGAAAATCTAGGAAATAATGTAATTATGAAAGTTTGTAATAGAACCGAAGGACTTATTTGATTTTTTTATATGGAAAATTGAGGGAGTAGATTGAACAATTAGAAAGCCAGGGACTAGATTGCACATACCACAATAGTTTAGAGATTAGATTACACATTTTGCAATAATTTAGGGACTATATCGCACATTTTATTGTGGGAGAAACTATTATATATACCCGCTAATAAAAGTACCCATGAGAACGAAAGACGGGATTATCAAAAACCAAGCCTTTCATTCCAAAGAGTCCAAAAGGAAGAAAGTTTTTTTTTTTTTTTATTCACTTCTTTCTCCTTTCTCACTTCTTTTAGCACTTGAACAAATATTATTAAACATTTTGGATGGTAAATATTTCTCAAAATATAGAGTGCGAATCAAATCCATGTTTAAATTGAAATTGAGATATCGATACAAATTATTCCCTTCTGATTCAGATAGATTCGTATTTGAAAGAAGTTGATAATAAGTTATTGTTTGTCTTTATGTAGAGGTGTTTCAGAAATGTCTGCAATTGAGTAAATAGAACTAATGGATTAGAGAAAATTGGAAAATGGAAAAATTTGTATAAGCTAGACCTTTCGTCACCAAATGATATAGTGGAGTCTACAAACGAGGCGGAATTGAAGTATAGTGTTGAACAAGTGAGTGGGCTTCTCAAAACAAGTATTTTTTTTTTATTCCCATGCACACTAATCAAATGGGTCAATCTTTTGACCCTCAGACTGGTCGTCCTTTTTTCATGGTGTCGAGGTCTGCCATTTCTATTTTTGTTTTTAATTTTACCTTGAAACCAACGTACAGCCGGCAATCAGTGGCGTAAACCCAAGGGAGCACTAGCGCGACAGCCCACCTCTCACGACACTCCACTTTAGTCGTGCAATGGGGGCGCAGAGTTTTGAACCCCTCCCCTCCTTGATGAGGGGGCAGGGCACGAATCAGCACATCCACCGCGGGGTGGGTAGAGGCCTGCCATTTCTTAATCTCAATTAAATAGACTAAAACTCGGGATCACGAGCGTCCTCTTTTACCTTGATTGTGAGTGATGGTACACCTATCTTCAAGTGGTCCTAATAGGTCTTGTAGGATGGTCTTATATCAGGCTGGGCAATTTCTTACTTAAAAGACCCCACCGATTGACGATAGAGTCCACTCGCTCCTTTGTGGACTGAATCCTTCGAAGTATTTTCGAGGTTTTTCCATTGGTCGTATTAAGAAAGTCCACGTTAAACCACCAAGAAAGCTCCTCTTATCCGTCTTCCAGTCGTGCTCAGTCCAAACTGCTGAAAACTCTTCATCACCTCATAGCCCTAAGGTCTTCATCCTTCCAGAAGTTAGGCAGCCCGACCTCGTCATGTTTTGTTTCTTATGTCTTTTTCTTCATCTTTTTACAATTTTATTCTCAAACTCTTCCTTGACAAATATTCAAGATCATCGAAATTCAAACTTGGCTACCCCTCAAGTCAATTCTTATTGGGACGTCAAATTTCAATAAGTAATGCATTGGACATCAAATTTCAACAAGTTATTTCTCATTAAAAATGTCAAAAGAGTCATAAACTTATTGCATGAATGTCAAACCAGTCTTAAATCTTTTAATTGAATTAATTTAGTCTTAAACATTTTATATTTATGTCAATTGAGCCTATTCGGTCAATTTAGGTTGGAAATCACGCGTGAATACCACCATCCTGGCACGTAAACGACACTCGATACGGACATATTTAATAACATGCCAATAACTTTTTAAAATTTTTCTGAAAATTTTAATTATATTAATTTTCTTTTCTTTTTCCTTGTTTTCTTTTTTTGTTCTCTATGGCCAGCAAGGGTTGCTGGAGCTCGCCAACCACAGGACAAGGACTATGAAGCCCTCACCGACGGCCTACACCTAGCCTCACCCACGCCCTAGCTGAGGCTGGTCTTCGATCTCCTGTAAGGTGAACGAGAGAGCAACATCAGCTCCTGCAAGAGGGAGGGACTTGTCGGAGGATCTCAAAGAGAGAGGTGAAGGCAAAAGTTTCTTCTTAGGTAATGAAGGGACCAAATCAAAAAACAGGTTCAGAGATCCATTAGTGTCGATGCTCAAGTCTACAACCCTCGCCGAGGGCACAAGCAAGGCCATCTTGCCTAGTGGCCAACGAGGGGGCCAAAGACCCTCACTGGCCACAGAAAAAAAAAAAAAATTTTAAAAAAAAAGAAAAAGAATGAAAAATTAAAATTTTCAAAAATAATATAAAATTTATTAAAATATTTATTAAAAACGTATACATCAGCACTAATCATGCCATGTAGAACAATCAACATCCATGTTAACAATTTCCAGCCTAAATTAGCTGAATAAACTCAATTGACACAAATGCAAAATATTTATGACTAAATTAGCCATATTAAAAAAAATGAATTGAATTAGCATCAATATAATAGATTTAGGACTTTTCTGGCACTTTTTACATTCTCCCACAATAGTAATAATTATAATATTACTTTAGGGACTAGTGTTGCACATTTCAATAGGTAAGTTTATTTATAAACCATCTAATGAATGGAACTTACTCACCAAAATGAGTTTTTGACACCCAAATCACTAGTGAATTGTTTATCCTTGAGATTGGTCGCCCCCATAGCCTCATGAAGTTTTTGATTTCCCGATTTTAATTGCACTTGTTGAAACTTGTAAAGCATCCCAACGCAACAAAAATCGGATCGAATAAATGTCGAACGAAAAAGTAATCACCAATCAAACTTCGGTCAAACCTTTCGATACCCGACACGAAGGTCCCAAAGCCCAAAGTCATACCTTGAAGTCTTGGAATTGAACAAACCACAAAGAGAGACAGTGCTCCTGCTACATGAAATTTTGTGTCCATTTTCAAAAATCATTATATTTAACCTTGGTTAACTGATAGTTGACCAAAATTTTATTAACGAGCTACAAATCTGCTCAAAATTGGGTTTTACTCATCAAAACGTGTCTTTGACGCCCGTATTGCCGCCCAATCAAATAGTCAATTTTTCATTCCTCAATATCGGTTGTCTGTTTTTTGCAGTGTCGAAAAGTTAGCGAATATTTGCTTTTGACCATGCATCCCATGCATCCTATAACTAGGGATGGCAGCCATCCCCACGCAACAAAAATTGGGTCGAACAAAATGTTGGACGAGGGTGTAATTACCAGTCAAACTTCGACCATTCCTTTCAATGCTTGCAAGAAAGGTCCCAAAGCCCGAAACTACATCTAGAGATCTCGGAATATAACTGAACTTTCCAAACCCTAGGTTATGATAAATGGTGATTTTTTATAATGATAAATAACCGAAACAACACTCGACTCATCAACCCAAGCTTAGGCCCCGGTATGGATCAAAATCTCAAATATGTGATTTTGCAATTTTACCTAACAATGTTGAGCTCATCGGAAAATTCTAACACAAGCATTCCAACATCACAAAAATTACAAAATTAGACATTAGATAGAGAAGATAGAGGCCTCAAAAGATGGAATCTTAACTCGAGGCACGTCTACCTCATCTTGAGGCGGCCCATTTTGTCACGCCCCGAACTCGAACGCGTGCCCATCCCTCATCTGGTCGATTTATAGCAACGTCCCAAGATGTATCACCTACCATTTTATGTTAATATGCATGCAAAAGCATAAAATAATCCCCAGATAATAAAACAATGGGATAGAAACGTAGGGCCATATTTTTCACAACTGAAAAACCACAACCACACGTTTATACAAAGCAAACCTCATAGTATATAATACAATAATATTCACAGAAATCTGATATATCATGCCAATTCCATAAAAAAGCACGAACTTTAGGGTTTGGGACAAATCTGGCCCGAACTTTATTTTGTCTCGAAAAAAAGCACCAACTTTTACTCGTGTCCCAAATCTGGCCTGTTATTAACTCTCCTTCACGATCATCCAACCTGGCATTTCCACATCAGATAATCTAACACGGCAAAATTTTTCTGGGCTTTCTCTTCTTTCTCTTCTTTCTCTTCTTCTCTGAACACACGGCTCATGAGTTTGGGGAAAAAAATTTCTAGGGTTTCATTTCGTCTGTGAGTTCGGGCGCGGGAGTCTTCAATCCGTTGGAAGATCTCGCACACTAGCTTGCTCGCTCATTCTCTCACACGGAGACGCTCGCTCTTGTACATACACACGTTCGATCGCTCGGAGATGTCCTTTCCATTGGAAATTTTGGCCTTGAAGGATTTATGCTTCCTTAAGGTCGAAGGACGGAGCATCTAAAGGTATTCTTCTTCTCCTCCTCCTCCTCCTTCTGTCTACGGTTTCCTTTCTTCAGGGAATAAGTGCGCGAGCAGTCTTCAATCTGTTGGAAGATCTCGCACGTTGACTTGCTCGCTCATTCTCTCACACGGAAACTGTCACTCTCGCACATACTCACACTCGTTCACTTAGAGACATCGTTTCCCTCGAAAATTTTAGGCTCGAAGGATATGTGCTTGCTTAAGGGTTGAAGTCAACAGAGCGTTGAAGGCATTCAACTCTTTGCTATTAGACATATTAAATTACGGTCACCATGTGCTCGATGGTTTGTCTAGAAGTGATCTACCTCACAGGAACTGAAGTCAATTGAAATTTTCTAGGCTTAATGAACTTGTGAATTTGCTAGGTCATTAGAATCTTATGGCTTGGAATGAATTTGATCATGGCCATAGGTGGATATGTCATGACTTGGGAGTGTTGGACTTTGTTGATACTTTCACGCCTATCGGGTAATTTGTCTTCTGTTGTCTACAGGGGCATATGAAGAATGGGTGATAAAAGTTGGAAAAACAAGACTTGTCCATCCTAATGGAAGTGTAAAAGTGCAGCGTGCTAAGGGGAAGTGTCATGCTTGTGGGGAAGAGAAACAGAGGATGAATGATAATGCTTGTAGAGCTCTACGACTTCTTCGGATGGCTTGCGTAGTTTGGCCAAATTTAGCCACAGAGGTGCTTTTAGCTGGGTCATTTGATGGTTGGGCCACCCAGGTTAGTTCTCATCATAAGGATCTATGTAGTTCATGGTAAATTTGGAGTAGTTGTGATTTTCTGTTGTGAACTGTTTGGTTGCACCATATATTTGCTTTGAACAGTTTAGCTACTGGAGTTATCAAAATCAAAAATTCTTTATGAAGATATGAATGAAAGTTACTGAATCGAAGTAGGCATACATCATCTATGAGCTAATTATTGAACTTACATGCAAATTTTATGTCATGTTTAAAAATATTTTGCTGAGGCATTTCTAGAGAAGTGGAACATTTTGTTAGGATAATGACTCGATTGACAAAACCACCAGACACTTAAGTTTTCTAGGAGAATTGCCTCGTAAACATTTAAAAGTATCGGGAAGGACACTTGGGCATTTATTACATCATGATTTTTCTAATTAGTTCATAGATCAAGACAATCAATCTGAGCCACCTGCAATTTATTATGCTTAATTGGATAGCACAGGGTGTTTTATTAGAACTGTCAAACTATGCATGTAAATTGTCAAAAATGAGACTTACGGAGCGGTGCGAAACGAGGGAAGTTTGGTACTTTGCAAGTATCACTTCACTTTAAATGCGACATTTCTATGTATTGTTCAAAGCTAGTATGGACCGGTATTCAAATCATTGCAGATGTGATAGGCAGTCAAATTAGAATCTACCTGCAATAGCACGGTATAATGCCCATGGAGCTCTAGTTGTGGCGTACATATGAGTTTTACATTTCAGTTTTGCTCGTGGAAGTTTGGTACCCTAACTATGAAAATGCCTCATGGCTTCATATCTTTTGTACCCAAATTGGATGATATCGAGTGAATCAGGCACATGAATCGATCTTTACTCATAATTTTCAAGTTTATTAAATTGTTGTTTCATCCATGCAATAACGTTTCTTCTTTTTGTCTTTGTGAAAGTTTCGTTTTTGTCTTGACACTGGATCTAAACATATCAACTCAACTAATCCTCACCAATGCGCATATTATCCCATCATATGCACTGGTTAAAAGAAGGGGGTCGGGATCCGCTTTATATGAGTCGAGAAGTTCTTCAGACTTCATGCTTTTAGATTTATGTTCTGTGGTTCATACATACGAGTAGCTTTCTCTAAATGATGCTCGGTAGAGTAATGTGCTTCATTGCGGGAGAAAGATGGAGAAGTCAAGCACCGAGTTTTCTCCATGTGCCTCCAGTTGTATCCTGGAAGATATGAGGTAGGTCTTCTCTCAATTTAGTCTAAGACGGTCTAAAATTACAAGCAATTGCTGTCTCTGGATGAGCTTCACAACCTCTGTGGTTTTCCTGATGCAGATAAAGTTCATAGTCGATGGAACATGGAGGATCGATCCATTGCGGCCAATTGTTCATAACAATGGATATGAAAATAACTTGCTCATTATCACAAAGCCATCCGAAAGAGAAAGCTAACCCAAACATTTACACGAGAAGATTCGTTGTCTTATAACCGATGGAGGATGATTACATAGATCCTTTTGCCCTTTTCTTTTACACAATTGTAAACTTATGCTAGGCTTTTGATATGTATATACCACATCGATTGGCATCTTATTCTAATGAAGGAATTTCTATTTGTTTCTCTAGGAAAAGAACTTTCCCATTTTTTACCTTGTTTCGATGTTACGGTCTTGAATCAAAGTTGGTTGATGATATTAATGAGCAAGTGTCAAAAAGTCAAGACTGAAATAAACAAGACTGATGCTAACATCTTCAAAGTTGGTTGATGATACATGGTCAAGCCTGCGCAAATTGTGTAAGGAAGAAAAATGCTAAAACCAAATCTGTTTCCCTTGTCTTATCAATCAGAATTGCATTGTCGTTGTGAAAATTTCCCTCCTCATCCTGCCATAGTGCCTACATTTCTAGAATTCAAGACGCTTATCATTCCACACCATATGCACAATTATTCAAGCATGCCGAGATGTAAATTACAAATCACATCGCTACTGATCAGCTCAACCAGTTTGCACTCGATGCGAAGAATATTCGTAAGCTAGAAACTAGTTCAACAAGATTCAAATCAACCTCTCCCTCGAAGATGTAAACTACAAAAACTAAGTTTGCAAAATCCAAATGTTCCAAACTCATTTTTGTCAAGCTTTATGAACCAGCTGAAACACATAGTGCATAGCAAAAATATTGCAGATACAAAAGGACATTGCTAAATCCCCAAACACAATGCATAACCAAATTAACCTATAGACAACATCAAACTAGCACTTTTTAGTCTACAACTCAACATCAAGTAGTAGGCACTACACAAGCATTTCAAGGTCCACAATTGCATCTTTAACCACCAATTCCAGATTCTTGAGTGCATGGAGGTTCCGAGACATCAATGGAAGATTGACCTAGTGAAACTTCAACGACATTCCTTGCTCTTGTTTGCCTCTTGGAAATAGATGGACCTCCAATGTCAATAACTCTATCACTACTAGGCATCTACAAGCAAAAAAAAAAAAAAAAAAAAAAAAAACAAATGAACTCACTTTTCTTTTCGATATATATATAAACTTTAGATAGAGATTACCCTTAAATAGGAATTCCCAGTAGCTTCGGATATGAAAAGTCCATATCCTTGTCGAGCCTAAAGAAACAAAATGAGCATAAAACATTAATGACAATATACACATGATATGAAAACAAAATTATGCTTGATAAAGCACTAGCATGTGCTCTCTCTTTCCTGATGATAGTGGAGTCCCTATTAGATGGTCTATTGGCCTGTGAACTAGCCTGTGCGCCACTAGCTTCATCAACTTTCTTTGGTCTTCCTCTTTTTGCCTACATGTGGAAAAACACAAGAAATAGCAATGTTATCATTCATAACAACCCAACAAAAATTTTAATTAACAATTACAAAATTCTCCAATAAGACATACTTTAGGTGGCCTTGATGTCATAGGATTCTTGCATGTCTTCTTGTTATGCCCATATTGAAGGCAATTTGAACATTGCATTTGAATTCCAACTTTCGTCAACTTTTTACCATCACTACTTCGCTCATCCTTATCCTTGATTCTATTTTTCTTCTCTCTACCCCTTTTCCTTCTGTAAGGTGGGGGTTTGATTGGCTCACCACTAGAGGTGTTAAATGGGTTGTGCAACCCATTTATGGACCCATTTAAGCATAAATGGGTTGTTAATGGGTCGGCCTTGAGAAATAAGGTGCCCGATGGGTTTTAAAAATAAAAGAACTAAAATAAATGGGACCCATTTACAAACCCATTAAAGTCTAAAGATGGGTTGTGCAGCCCATTTATTTTTCTTTCTTCTTCTTTTTTTCTTTCTTCTTTTTTTCTTTCCTCTTCCTCCGGTCGCCGCACGGCGATGGCCGCGACCGGCCAGGCGAGCCTCGAGGTCGCCCGATCGGCGAGGCTCGAGCCTCGCCCGACGCCGGCGAGCCTCAAGCTCGCCGAATCTGGGAGGCGGAGGCCTCGCCGACGTCTGGTGAGGCTCGAGCCTCGCGAGATCTGAGACTCGAGCTCGCGGCGTCGGCGAGCTCAAGTCTCGCCAGATCCGGCGAGGCGGCGGCCTCACCAATGTCCGGCGAGGCTCGAGCCTCGCCGATCTGGCGAGACTCGAGCTCGGCTGGATCTCGGCGAGCCTCGAGCTCGCGGCGTCGGCTGAAGCCGAGCGAGCTCGAGGCTCGCCTATGGCCGGCCGCCGCAGTGTCGTCGTGGTCGGCGGCCGGCCAAAAGAAAAGAAGGAGAAGAAGAATAAGAAGAATAAGAAAGAAAAAGAAAAAGAAAAAGAAAAGTTATATTTAAAAAAATAAAATAATTAAAATTTTATTTAAAAAAAATTAAAATTCGATTTTTTAAAATAATTATTTTAAAAATTATAAAAATTGTCAATTAAATTTGTGTTGTATAAAATTATTTTAGCAATACCATTTTTTAAATATATATATCTATATATATAATAAATTAAGTTTAATTAAATGAGTCGGGTATGAGTTGGGTATGGGTCGGGTCGGGTATGGGTCAAAATTTTTGCATTGCAATAAACGGGTCATAAACGGGTTAAATGGGTCGATTTGGGTCGGACCATTTATGACCCGACCCAAACTCGACCCGACCCACCCGTTTAACGGGTCTACTCACCACTAACTTTGGGCCACATTTTTTCCCCATTCATGACCAGGAAGGGAAATTTATAACAATTTTCATAAGCATCTTTCTTAAAGCAATCATCAACATAATCATTGATCTCTAACTTCATAAAAGCAATGCAACATATGGCATGTCTACATGGTATTCCAGAGATATCACATTCCTTACAAGCACAAGTCTTTCTAGCCAAGTCAACCACAAATCTATTGACATCCCCTTCAACCTCAAATTTATTCCCCAAAGATGCTCTAGCAAAACAATACCTAGACTCCAGTTTAGTTTTCTCCAACTTCATTATAATTCTTGGGCAAAGTGGATCCATTCGATCAACCATTAATTGGCTTCTCTCTGTCATCCTTTCCATCAACATGGCTCGTATTTCTTCAAGCATCTCAAGAATGGGTTTTGCTCTCGGTATGCAAATGTATCCATTAAAAGTCTCACTTAAATTATTTTCAACTGCATCACACTTAATACCTGTCCTAATGAAAGCCCTGCAGAAGTGCTTAGGGTCTTGTCTCATGAAGTCTTCATAACCTTTAGGGCACTCCATCTTCAAATCTACCATTACCAGGTCAAAAGCAGCTTCAAAAGTACACCTCACAGCCCTTCAGAAGAGATTCTTCAAAGCATCCCCTTTATGCTGTTTTTTTCCAATTAGCATATATATGTCTTACACAATTTCGATGTTCTGCTTGTGGCGATAGCCATAAAACTGCATTCATTAATCCCTGCAACCAAAATCAACCAATGAAAAAGAAATATGTCACAGCAATGATTGTACTAGTGTAGTGTAATGGTAATAAAATAAAAAAGTGAGATATCACATTTTGCTTATCAACGATAAAAGTCCAACCTTCACCTGTGCCCACATTCAAGTCAATAAATAACCGAGTGAGAAACGAAGTCCATGATGCCTCGAACTCAACTTCCACAACTGCCCAAGCTATTGGAAACATTTGATTGTTTACATCTCGTCCAATAGCACATAATAACATACCTTTCAATCCAGTCTTAAGGAAGCACCCATCCAAGCCTATGACACGCCTACATCCTACTAAAAACCCCTTTTTCAACTCAACAAAGTCTATATAAAACCTCTCAAATACTTTGGTTGCTGGGTTGACCTCCATCATGAATGTTCCATTTTTGCTAACTCTCTTGAGCTCCTCCAAATAAGATCTTAACATATCATGTTGCTTTCCTATAGGCCCTCTTATATGATTAAGGGCTGTCCATATGGCTCTATAGCATTTTTTATTTTTTTTTGTTAAAGATCAGGGCAAACCTTTCTCTTGTATCTATTTGCATTTTAGTAGCTGAATAAGTGAGTCTGGTTCTAATCTTAGGCATGTACTCCCAAGCAAACCATGTAGAAGTGGCTTGCCTGTTTGTGAGGCTTCTATTGCAGCTATGCAGACTTCCAAGTCTCTTTATTACAAAAGTTTTCTCAGCTTGAACCCAACTACCATACAACCTCCAACCACAACCACTTGCACACTTTGCTTCCATTCTTTTATTTTGACTCCTTGGCCAAAAAATGTCAAATCCATTAATCACAGCATATTTTTGCACAGCATTCTTGAACTGTTCATGAGATTCAAATCTCATGCCTAGACTAAACATATTCTCATTATGGTCACACATAGGATCTTACCTATTAACCATTCGTCCAATTGTGCTATTAGTTTCTTAAAAATCATCAATATCGAGATCACTTAGAAGTTCATCATCCAATATTGCATCTTCATCATCATCCCCCCTATCATGTGGAACAGCACCAACCTCCTCCTCCATTCTTATATCAATGGAACCTTCAGGTAAGTCTCCACTATCATCCACCTCCTCTATTATTGCTTCCCTAAATTCTTTCCTCATCTCCCTTGTATTGATCTCTTCATCATCGGATATATATATTTCATTATCACATAAGTCTAATGAACCATCGTCACTGTCACTTTCATTCTATGTAAAAAACACAAAGTCATACGCTGGAAACTAAAAACAATATTCAAACGTAAAGGGTGAACAATTGAATGAACTCACCATTACTTCTTATTCAACCTGCAACACTTCAATTCTCCACAAGTAAAACGACAATCAACTTAGAATCCCAACAAGCCCAATCCTATAAAACAAAGGTAGAGCAAAAAATTAGACATTTAAAGTTCAATGTCGGACTTATCATGCTAATCAAATTCCTAGTAAGACAGCAATAACTCTACTATTTGTAAAGCATAATAAAAAGTGACGACACACTTCACATTGTGAAGAAGCATTTCACATAGCAATAGCTTATTGATCAGAAGCTCTAAAGAAAAGAATAAGTTATGGCTCCCAATATCTAAACACATGACAACCCATTTGAAATACATAACTATTTGAACTAATCCAAAATGATAAAATAGGAGTAAGGGAATTTGAGCTTCCCATAAAAATATGATCGTAGACATGACAATGAATGAAGAGTTGATTACAGCCAGGCTACTCTATTTACAAAGTGAATTGTATACTGTTTATGGGACATTTTGTGCTTAGGATTTGTACCACGAGCTCTTGGGCATTCTGCTCCTTTTAAATCTTCCATAAGATGAATGTGGTGAAGTGCAAAAGGCCAGGTTTAAGCTGGACCAAGATCCTATGGAATTAGCAAATAGATCAAAGAAAGTGGCCAAATCGAATTTTATACTATATTTGTGGCTAAAAATATTAGCTGCAGCATTTCCTGTTTCTTTTTTTTTGCACATTGCAGATAACTATAAATAACCAGCATGATGTTAGGGGGAAAGTATACTATCATGTAACATGTGACTTATATTGGTGAAGCGATACTTGCAAAGTACCAAACTTCCCTTGTTTCGCAATCTGCTCTGTAAGTCTCAATTTGACAATTTACATGCATAGTTTGACAGTTCTAATAAAACACCCAAGCTATCCAATTAAGCATAATAAATTCCAAGGTGGCTCAGATTGATTGTCTTGATCTACGAACTAATTAGAAAAATCATGATGTACTAAATGCCCAAGTGTCCTTCCTGATACTAGGGGTGAGCATGGTCCGGGTTGGTCCAGGCCACCCCCTAACCCTAGGACCAACCCGTGCGGTGTCGGTCCTCAATTTTTAGGACCGAGGACCGACCCTATTGAGCTGGACCAAGGACCGGACCGACCCAATGGGTTCGGTCTGGTTCTAGGGTCAACCTGAGACCGATCGATAATTTTTTTCGTCTTATTTTTATACTCCCTAAAAAAGCAAACCTACAAATTCAAATTACACATCCATTGACAATGCGGCATTGTGCAACTAAACTATAAATACCAATACATATTTAGCAAATTTAATATGACACAATAATAGAAATTTCGTACCTACTAACCGCTCATCGAGATATGGGACAAGATGGAAAGTTCTTGTAATTATCTATTTTTAATATTCATAACACCATATGCAAAAGCTTTTCCTGCATTTGATCATGTAGCAAATCACCGTAGCAACTACAATACTACTCTACTCTTCAAAAACTTCTACCATTTGACACAAATTGAAAAGCAAAGTGCAGCTGAAATTCATTAGTAAAATACAATTAAACCATAAAAAGTTCAAAATACTTAATATAAACCATGAATATTTAACTTCACATCTTGTTAATTCACTTGAACTTCTAAACACCTGAAAACAAAACAAATGACACATAATGAATACTCAACAAAAGTTTTAAATTGAAATTACTATTAGTGCTATTGATAGAACATCTCAATATAATATAATATAACAGATATTTTACTTAGGTTTAAATATATAAAAGAATTATAAATAATATAATATAATATACGGGGTTGGTCCGGGGTTGGACCGACCCAAACTCTTAGGACCGAGGACCAACCC
This sequence comes from Eucalyptus grandis, assembly GCF_016545825.1. Lineage (NCBI taxonomy): Eukaryota > Viridiplantae > Streptophyta > Magnoliopsida > Myrtales > Myrtaceae > Eucalyptus > Eucalyptus grandis. Next base: position 17,525,731 of record NC_052621.1, read on the forward strand.
ACACAGTGTTGGTCCTGGAATTTCAGGACCAAGGACCGACCCAATCCCCTTGGGAACCGGACCAGGACCGGCAGGGTTGGGCCGGTCCAGGGTCGGTCCAGGGTCGACCCTAGACCGCTGCTCACCCCTACCTGATACTTTTAAATGTTTACGAGGCAATTCTCCTAGAAAACTTAAATGTCTAGTGGTTTTGTCAATCGAGTCATTATCCTAACAAAATGTTCCACTTCTCTGGAAATGCCTCAATAAAATATTTTTAAACATGACATAAAATTTGCATATAAGTTCAATAATTAGCTCATAGATGATGTCTGACTACTCTGATTCAGTAACTTTCATTCATATCTTCATATTTTCGATTTTGATAACTCCAGTAGCTAAACTGCTCAAAGCAAATATATGGTGCAACCAAACAGTTCACAACAGAAAATCACAACTACTCCAAAGTTTACCATGAATTACATAGATCCCTATGATGAGAACTAACCTGGGTGGCTAAACCATCAAATGACCCAGCTAAAAGCACCTCTATGGCTGAATTTGGCCAAACTACGCAAGCCGTCCAAAGAAGTCGTAGAGCTCTACAAGCATTATCAATCCTCCTCTGTTTCTCTTCCCCACAAGCATGACACTTCACCTTAGCACGCTGCACTTTTACACTTCCATTAGGATGGACAAGTCTTGTTTTTCCAACTTTTATCACCCATTCTTCATATGCCCCTGTAGACAACAAAAGACAAATTACCCGATAGGCGTGAAAGTATCAACAAAGTCCAACACTCCCAAGTCATGACATATCCACCTATGGCCATGATCAAATTCATTCCAAGCCATAAGATTCTAAAGACCTAGCAAATTCACAAGTTCATTAAGCCTAGAAAATTTCAACGACTTCGGTTCTCGTGAGGTAGATCACTTCTAGACAAACCATCGAGCACATGGTGACCGTAATTTAATATTTCCAATGGCAAAGAGTTGAATGCCTTCAACGCTCTGTTGACTTCAACCCTTAAGCAAGCACAAATCCTTCGAGCCTAAAATTTTCGAGGGAAACGATGTCTCCGAGCGAACGAGTGTGAGTATGTGCGAGAGTGACAGTTTCCGTGTGAGAGAATGAGCGAGCAAGTCAGCGCGCGAGATCTTCCAACAGAATGAAGACTGCCCGCGCACTTATTCGCTAAAGAAAGGAAACCGTAGACAGAAGGAGGAGGAGGAGGAGAAGAAGAATACCTTTAGATGCTCTGTCCTTCGACCTTAAGGAAGCATAAATCCTTCGAGGCCAAAATTTCCAACGGAAAGGACGTCTCCGAGCAATCGAACGTGTATATGTACAAGAGCAAGCGTCTCCATGTGAGAGAATGAGCAAGCAAGCTAGTGCGCGAGATCTTCCAACGGATTGAAGACTCCCGCGCCCGAACTCACCGACGAAATGAAACCCTAGAAAAAAATTTCCCCAAACTCATGAGCCGTGTGTTCAGAGAAGAAGAGAAAGAAGAGAAAGCCCAAAACAATTTTGCCTTGTTAGATATCTGACGTGGAAATGCTAGGTCGGATGACCGTGAAGGAGAGTTAACGGCAGGCCAGATTTGGGACATGAGTAAAAGTTGGTGCTTTTTTTCGAGACAAAATAAAGTTCCGGCCAGATTTGTCCCAAACCCTAAAGTTCGTGCTTTTTTATGGAATTGGCCCCTGATATATCATACATCAGTCCACAACTCAAGTTTACAAATAGGATGAGATCTCAGTCCTCATCCGGGTCGTACTCTAGATCCTCCTCCAGATCATCCTCTTCTTCAGATTCTTCTTCTCCTTCTTCAGGTTCGTCCCCGAGTTCTTCCTCCTCAAAATTCACCTCAGGCTCGTCCTCCAGTTCTTCCTCCTTGGGTTTCTCTTCCCAATTCTCCTCTAAGTATATCTCTTCTTGGTCACCCTCTTCCTTTGGCATGCTCCAGCTGGAGTCTGCTGCTGATGGCTTGGGAGAGTCGTTATCACTCTCGAGCCTAGGGTCTTTTGCATCAACTACCAACCCGTCCTTAGGATCTGCCGTCCCTTCTCTGAACGCCTCTTCCAATATGTAAAAGGGCACATTACCTTCCAGTATGGGACCCTCTCTTCACCCATCATGGTAGTGACGGTACCACAATCGATACTCATGGGGTCTTAAGGCATCATTACCCACGTCCACCTAGACGGTCGACTTAACCAGTACGTACTCCAGGCCCTCGGGGTGATTATGAATATGGAAATGGTATGCTATATTTGAGATCTCTTCGGGAATATCAAAATGCAGAGGAGGGCGAGGAGGTGGAGGTGCTGTCATTAATGAGCCCGAGATGGTTATACAATAACCAATGTGACAAAGTCTCAGCGAGTTCTACCTTCCTAAGACCCGATTAGGAAACCAATATACTATGAGCTGCCTAAGCACACACGGGTAAGAGAACTTACCTTAGCCTCAGATTCCACCTATAAATCAGTACAGTTCAAACAGGCACCTAATCAAACACTATCGATCAAAACATCGATCAATCGACCTAGTTGATTTACATGTCAAACAGACCATTCTTGGTCATTCAATCAATACTGTCCATCCTCCAAAATAACACATTGGATTACCGAGCTAGTATTTTATACGATTCATTCTCCGAAATGACATACTAAGTCACCAAGTATATTCATCATAACGTCCATTATCCAAAATGACATGATGAGTCACCGAACCATTATGGCGTGTCATCCATTCTCTAAAATGACCTATAGGGTCACCGAGTCGACATTGCATACCGTCTTTTCTTCAAAATGACATATAGAGTCAATGAGCCGATATATAATATGGTATTCGATCATACAATCAATTTGTCATTTTTATCATACTCGATAAAAATAACCGTGTGTGGATACACAAATGGTCTTAGCCAAAATATAATAATTTTCTTTCCACAAATCACACTCTTTTTCGCAGTCCACCAAAACATTTTTGGCACTTTGTCAACCTACACCCGGTTATTAAATTAATAAATTTAGGAAAATAATCATAAAATCATTAATAAATCAATTTAGCACAATCTAGTACTCAATAAATTAAACAGACTACATCACGATAATTGGCATAAAATTCTGGTCATCGACCATCCCAGGTCTAATTTTCGAAAAATAAATAAATAATTGATTAATTCCAAAAATTATTAAATAAATACAATAAATCTAATTTAGGCCTGTAATTCCTACTTGGAAGCCGAGACGAGCCCGAAAAATTACTGAAACTCATTCAATAAATAATAGAGCTTACCTATTTGCTAATTACACTAACCATTTACCTAACATGCATAGGTAAATCCCTAATTTAATTATTCTAATCTAATCTATCCACCTAATTACACTTAATTAAATCTAATCAACCCCTAAGGATCATTAGCATACTAATGAGAGATTAATGAGCAAAACTCACCCGTTTAACAATCCGCTCGAATTGAAATATCGGGAAGGTCGCAGGAGACGTTTTACTCCAAAGCGGACCTAAGGTCCGAGTGCGGAAAGAGTTCAAAATGGCCTCGCAAGGTGGCTAGAAACTCACAAAAACCCTTGCTGTTCTTGGCTAGAAAACAAAATAAAACAAGCTAGGTTGGCGCAGCAAGGCTCGGGGAGGCTTCGGTGGCTTGAAATGGGCAGTCTACGGTGGTTAAGCAGGCTCCGGCGAGCTTCCACAACCCCTCACAGCTACGGAACAACGAGCTGGACGGCGGAGCAAGAGGCAAGTAGGGGTGGACGGCATGCAACTGGTGGTGTGCGCGAGCGAGGGCGCGAATGGCAACGGCAGCATGGATGTGCGACGATGGCTGGCTGGCGCGACTGGCGGCTTTGACTTCTCCTCTGGTGGCTGCTGGTTTCGCACAAGCAAGGAGGGAGAGAGAGATGGGGTGGACAGCAATAAGGGAGAGAGGGATGGGAGTGTGGGGCAAGTCTTGCCTTGGTGGGGTCCTTTGGCTAAATTTTCCACCAAAATGTCCTTCCTCTAGGCTTGTCCAACAGGCCAACATCCCTTGGTTGTCTTTAGGCCACCAAGGCCTCCTCTCAGACATGTGAGATGGTCCAAAAATGGCTAGGCGAATGGGGCACATGAATTTGTAAGCAATTGGTTTCAAATGGTTGCTTGTTTCTTCTCAATTCAACCTCAAATGAGTTCAATAAAATCAATCAATTCACCATCAACCCTCTCGTCATTTTTCCTCACCCATATATCCATCATGCTTCCCAAATTTGCAATCAAAATGATCCCCGGCCTTTTTCTGAATAAAAACGGTCATGCGACGACTTTTTCCCAAAAAAGTCTCGGGTTGCAAAAATATCTTCTGAGACCAAGTCAATATTCCTAGAATTTATTGTGACATGACAGAATCTTCAATTTTTGAAATCAGACTTGAATTCGCAGTTAATTTCCATTTTGTGCGTCATTAGCATGACCTAGACTATCGAGTAGTTTTTAGAATTTTTTAGGGCAAATGACCGTGGTCGATTTTTTCGAGCCACAATGAACCCACTCGATATATTGGCGACTCTCGGTTGTCGTGAAAATCTCCAGGATTCAAATACGGACATAGGATACCAAAACGACAGTAATAATCAAATTAGTGCTAGTCGACGAAAATTTTCTAATTTAGTGGTATCACCCACGATCGGTCACACATCTCAATCGAACCGACCTATCGCTAATCTCAAATCAGTTTTTAACTGTGCCGTAATGGCCTCTAAAGATAAGCACGATCGAGAAGCCGATTCCTGATTGAATTCTCAAGTCTATTGCCTTAAAATTCTTTAATAACTTCCTTGAATAGTCTAGTTATTTCGAAAGTGATCGGCACTAAGAACAGCTCTATAGGTGCATCAATAAAATGCTTGATTTATTCAGTAGAAAATGGAAGCGAAAATCCAGGATGTCACACATTTTACTTATAAACATTCCTCATTTTCACTTATTTGAGAGGAAAGGAATTGGAAGTCCCTATCCCTGTAGTCTTCTTTAGAAATACTCTCAATTTAGTCACAATTCTAATGCTAGAGATTCTCGATTTAGTCCTCTCTAGAGATTCTCGAGCTTTCGAGATAAATACCAACACCCTTTATTTCAATTTCCAATAGATATGCATGCTAGGTTATTGTAATGCTCGTTTAGAATTTAAAAAATGTCACTATGCCACCTATTTAAATAGTCATAAACTGCAATTTCTTAGGTCATTATAATGTCGAAATGAAATCTCCGGTATCAAGATACATCATTATGTTGCCGAATTATCTTTAGAAATTATGCATGTATCAACGCCGTGGTAATTATTGTTTTCTTATATCTTATATCTGAATTAGATTGTTGGGATGCTTGCCTGTGCTAAAATTGCATTAAAAGCATCATTCAAAATATTATTTCAAAACGCAACATACAGATTCAAAAATTGCATTCACAAATTCGATTTCAATTGTTAAGTCATTCAATCATGTCTCACTCAATGTTTCTTTCCATGTCAACAATCATGCATAGCATATTTTCAAAATACACATTCACACACAATGGGTTCAATCAATATGCAAAATGACACAAAATTTTCGGATGGGCTTTTTATATCATACGGTACATGGGAAAGTTGGTTTTTTTTTTTTCTCGCAGGTGCTAGTTGGGAATTTCTTGCTTCAAGTAACATCCATTTTGTACTTTGAATTATGCAACCGCCACTAGCAGTACTAGCCAAACCAACCATCACAAGCATTTACCTTTAATTGCCTAATGACTTACCTAACTTGATATTCATAAAGCAAGGAATGAATCTAGGAATTCACAATTTCTCACGTACCCCGTTAAAAGTTGGATTTCACCGGGAAACTCGTCTCATCCAACGTGAGACTAGGTTTATTTAATATTCTTCCCTCATCCCGAGTCTAAAACTCTATCTATAGTTGCCACAACCAAATTAGAGTCATTCATTAGCGATGTCACAACTAGTCTCCGTGCTAGAGTGGCACCACCAACGTCGCTCATCTCTGCTCGACCCTATTCTTAGGCTCCCTCCCTCCCTCTCTCGCGCTCCGCGTGTGAGCGAGCGCTCGTCATTGCCAAGTTCGAACAACCTTGAAAGAGGGGATTGTTAGAAAGAAAGAAAAATGATAATTGAGGGAGAAGGATGGAGATGACAATGGAAGTAAGTCGTGGCGATAGTGTGCAAAACTCTAAGGTGGAACATTTGGTGGATGCAAACAACACTAAATGTTATGACAAGAGACGTGAAAATTACCAAAAAAGTCATAAACCTATTATAATTTTGCTAATTCAGTTATAAATTTTTCACATTTATGCCAATACAGTCCACTCGGCTAAATTTAGTCGGCCAGCACTAACATGGATGGTGGACAATGCTGACCATTCAGCAAATGTTAACGTAGTAAATTTTTAATAATATTTCATTTTTTCAAAAAAATATAAAATTTTTATTTCTTTTCTTTTCTTTTCTCTTTTTCTTCTTCCTACTATTCCTCTTCCCTCACCCCACCCCACCCCACCCCACGAGCACCCCCACAATGGCCAGTGAGGCTTAATCGGGCTCAAGACTATTAGAGAAGGGGGTGAAGAGGACCATGAGGCACCTTGTGAAGACCTAGGGGTCGCAACTCGCAAAGGCCTCGCTAACCATGAGCAGAGGCGGCCATGGCTTCCCCACCGCAAGCGAGACTGCCTTTGCCACAACCGATGAGGCTTGGCAAGGTTGCCCTCACCTAGATTTAGGCGAGGCTGCCTCACTTACAACCCCCCAAGCCTCGCCTAGATCTCGACATGGCCGAGTAAGGGCCTACAACCCTTACCAGAGCCTTGCCGCCCATTGTAGGGGGCAAGGGGAAGAAGAAGAACAATAGGAAGAAAAGAAAAGGAAAATAAAGGAAAATCAAATAAAATATGATTTAAAAATTTTCATGTCACCACTGACCGAATAGTGAATGCCGGCTAGCGTCCACATCAATGTCAGCTGTCCTAATTTAGCCGGATTGACTAATTGACACAAGTACAAAGGATTTATGATTGAATTGATAAAAAAAAAAATCGAATCGATACAATTGTAATAACTTTAGGATTTTTTTAATATTTTTTTCCAAAAGAGACAACAATACTTATTAGAGAATAATTTTTATCTTAGAGCCGCCTCTCTCTATCATTATATTGTTTTTATGTTCACCTCGGGCTATCCGCATGAATAATAGATCAAACTTCATCAGGTGGAACTAAAGCTGTTGTTACTCAATTAAAAGCTTTCCAAAATCTAAATTATTTGCCATTAGGTGCACAATACATTACCCTAACCTCTTCTTTTGTAGTTGCTGACACATAGATTTGACTGTGCTGTGACCCGGTCTTCCTCGCATAAATCCAAGGCCCAAATAATGCCAAACCGGTGTGGAAGAGCAATCTCCGAAGCAAACCCGCCATTCCAACTCTGGAGCTCCTGGTATCTTTGCTTCCCATCCTCAACTCCTACCGTAATCCTTTGATGATGGATCCGTTTGTCACTATTGTCATATAGACGGAAAAAGAAAATTGATCGGATACCGAATTTACGTGATTCAGATCACGATGACTTATGTTCACAGCAAGAGTAGTAAAGAATTCCACTATAGATTAACGATATAATGGATAATATAGCCACACTCGAGTCATTCAAACACTCTCGGTGTTTTCAACTACCAATTACACATAATAACTCGCACGATATTTAGTCCCACAATTCCTCACAAGAGACAAAGAAATCATACACAAATTCTTAGGGAAAGTTGTCCTAAAAGTCATAAACCTATTGTAAGGCGGCTAATTTGGTCTAAATATTTAATCATAAACCTTTCAACAATTTGTCAAATTTAATCATAAATCTTTTAACGAATTGCCAATATAATTCTTCCAACAAGGCGTGGCCAATGCTACCAAGAACTATTTTTAATTTTTTAGAAATTTTCAATTTTTTTATTAATTTTTTTTTTTTTTCTTTTTTCTTTTCTTTTTATTTTTTTTCTTTTTTAACTAGCTAAGGGGTAGCAACCCCTACCAACCCCTAGTCAAAAGCATCACCTAAGCCCCTTGCAAGCCACAACAAAGGCAACCCTCGCCTTGCTAGATCCCACAAGGGCCGCAACCTTCACCCACAGTCGGTAAGGGCTTCGCAGCAGCAAGGGCCAATGGCCCCACCTACGCATTGAAAGATAAATAAAAATAAATATAAAAAATCAATAAATAATTGATAAAAAAATTCAAAAAAATTAAAATTAAAAATTATCCACATCAACATCCGTTATGCCATGTAAGATGATTGGTGCTAATGGAATCACTGTATCAATAATTTTCGATCAAAATTAATTGAAACAACTATTAACAATTCATTAAAATGTTTAAGACTAATTTCGTATAAACCCAAGAGGTTTATAATTAAATTGGCACAATTGAAAGTTTGGGATTAAATTGATCATTTTACAATTCATTTAGGACTTTTTGGATAGTATTCTTACTAAAAGAATTTCTCAGTTAGAACATAAACGTTGTGAAATCAATTGTCTTTCACCAAGTTGATCTCTCAACAAGAGAATTCTTCCCATTGGGTGCAACGTCTAGAACTCGCGAGAAGAGAGTGACAAAACGGCGTTTCAAGAAAAACAACCCAAATTTCGGGGGAAAAAAACAATCCAAATTGCAGGAAGCAACTAAAGTAAATGCAAATTTGACCGAATGATGCTCCATGTTGGACTCTCCAATCTTTGTGGCCAAAGACTCCTAAAAGTTTATCTCCCAAACTTCATTCTCTAAAACTTATTTCCAGATTCCTTTTTTATTTTACTTTCACTTGACCGGTTATTTTTTAACCACTTCAAATGTCGGACGGGTTTTTCTCAACAAGTTTAAACTCAAGACATATTTTAATAGTCACAGATACGCTCGAGAAGATTACTTGATACCATATATTATATAGGAACATTTTGGGCAACCATGCGAATCAATGTGGCCTGTCCCCCGCGTGATAGCAGGTTCCTTTTCCGCATCACTAAGATAATTAAGGCCATCACTTCCTCTGTCAGAGTCGAGGAGGGGCTGCAAATGCTTCATGTGCGTAATATCTTTGCATTATTACTTAGAAGATCACCGATGTGATATGTCTAGATTAACTTACCTACTATGGCCCGTTCATTGAGCTTCACAATTTTATCCTTTCGCACACTTTCTCGAAAAGGTATCTATCATGATAATGTTCCAATCTGAATACGCTTAACTTTGAATTGCCAAGACAAAGCTTACATTACATCAAAAGATATCTTCGTGAGTTAATTTTAGTTTTTACAAATATATCTCAAGCACCGTCTTCCCCTATCTAGTGTGCAATTCAATTCATTTCTACTCTCTTCACCATTCTTGAAGCTTGCCAAGAGTCGTTTCTCATCTGAGTCCTTCAGCCCTTGGCGACCATTTCCCACCGTCATCTGACCAGATTGTTACAACCCATCACCTTGAGAAATTAATGGATTGACCCACACAATATACAACGATATGTTTTAAGGAACCTGATCTTGTTGATCGTAGCCCATGACAAAACCAACATGTTGTCGGCAAATTACAGGTAATTGAGGGGTTCAAGAGATCAGGCACTCCGAGCAGACGACGGATATGTGGGGAAGGTGGGTCATCTTGTCCGATCCCGCGCGAATGGCTTGAAGCTTCCCATGAAGGAGTATAGCAGACAAGGGAAATGCATTGCTATAAATGCAGAACCCTCTCTAGAAGGAGATTTCATTCAACACGCTCGTAAGCTTTCAATATACGAATTTTGCTTACAACCCGTGCAATGATTGAGTTCTCGTGAATGATTCGGCCTGATCACAAAGCCCGATTGGTGGGTAGACACCATTTTTGTTCAGACACAATATTCTCCTTTGCATTGGTTATTGGAACTTGGAAGAGAAGGAAAGGAGAAACACGAAATAATCATATCTCAACCAAAAGAACCGAGAGGCAAAAACATAATAATAAAACACCAAATAAGATCAAGTAAGTTCATTTTTCGGCATTTCGATTAAATAGTTTCATCATTATCAAGTTTATGTAATGTTTGCAATTTAATTTCTTTATGTATAAGAGAACGACTTGAAACTAACCGTTAGACCTACCAGCAACTTCGTAGTTTTGCTTTCAAGTTGAAAGCATTTCCAAACTCTTCCTGATAATTTGGCTTAAGAATCTTCCAAAATAAAGAAGAGTAGAAGTTGCATCACTTAATTTCAAATACTTCTGGTCTATTTATAATACACAAAGAAATGAATAAGCATGAAATTGCCTCTTCAAAAGCTATGTTATTCTCGCTTAGGGCTTTACAAAACGAAAAAACTCTCTGCCGACTATATCTGTTGCGCTTTTCTTTGGTAAGGTTTCGTTTATATAAGTTATTTCTTCTTTGGAACACTCATCTGATCATCTACGGACGCAACGTCGGCATTAAGTTCGGCAATGATGATTACCCCATGAGTAATAATTGTTTTAGATATAAATTTTAAGAATGGCTTGTATAATCAAAACGTTGCAGTACGTAAAAATCCACATATCAATCTCAAACATTGCATCGCCCAAGAGATAACAACATTTTGAACTGAATAATTGATGAAAAATCGATGTATATATATATATATGTGGAGAGAGAGAGAGAGAGAGAGAGAGAGAGAGTATAAAATCAGAATAGCATTATGAGAGAGAACATAACATTCTCGAAAGGCAACTACATACTGAGACCTTATGAAGCGAGATGAGTACTCTCAAACACAGAGAGTTGCTCTCTTCATGGAACAACCAAGAAACAAAAAGAACTAAGGAAAGAGCAAAAGGACCCTCATAATAAGCTCTTGACAAGGAAAAACAGGACAACAAACGACCAGAAAAGCAAATGATAACCAGAGCTTAATTATTTATTCATTCATGTCTGAGCTCCTCATTTGTTCATCCCGGTGGCATTCTTCACTGCATCAGCAGCACCCTGGGCTTTGGCCTTCATCTGCTGACCAGTCTGCATAGAGACACAGCAAAAGATCAAGACCCCCGAGATCACTAAGATTACACGGCACTCGATTTCTTGAATCGTCGAACGACGAATTGTCGAATGCAATCCAATCAGCCATAAGAGAGACAAAAAAAAAAAGAAAACGAAAAAGGAGCAACAAGCTGTAACCTCTTGCATGGAATCCCTTGCAGATTGAGCAGTGTTGGATGCCTTATCCATCATCTGGTTGCTCTTCTCCTGAATCATCCACATCAGGAAGGACAAAAATTTAGATGCTTCACACGACAAACGAACGCGTAATTACGCAATGTTGCAGAGGGTAATCGATCGAGGAAGAGCTGGACCTGAGTCTGGCCCTTGGCCTGCCCTGCATTGAAGCCCATCTTGGAGTTGTCCATTTCCACTTTGCTGCTTCCTCTTGAATCCGCACGCCGAGATGCAAAGTTCAACTCTTCGTTCACAGTTACTCACTTTCACTTGGGAATTGAACAAGGTTTTCGATGGACTGTGGTGTCGATGGCGTCGGGATTTTATAGTCGCTCGGACCCCTCTGTTTGCTCGACACGCTGCGACGCGACGTGGCGAGACGGGAACGAGCGATCCGTGGGGCCGCGGGACCAAAAGCCTTGCCCCTTGACGAGGGATTCGGTTTGGGGTTTGAGGAAATCAAGAGGCGTTTGTTTTGTCGCCCACCTGAGTTATCTCATTGGCGTCCACGTAATTAAGAGAGGCCAACCTCCATTCTCTCTTTTCTGTTTTGCAGAACAAGAGAGGAGAACGCGAGACTCGAGCATCGTTCACGTTGTTTCCACAAGTAGAATTTTTGTTTTCTAAACAACTTCATCACAAAACTCCCAAGAGAAATAATCCAATTTGGTAGGTATTTACACCCTCCATTTAATGCTTGTCTATTTTAAATTGGGTAAAAAAATACATGAAATATGAGCAATATAGAAATTAATCAGTGACATTCAAACAGTAAATATAATTAATGGGTATCTTTTACTAAAATTCCAAGATTAAGCACTTTGGGGTGAATACAGAGTTAAAAGAGAATTACCGTCTTTGGTAACATAAAATGCCGTCTTTGGTAACATAAAATGCTAGTAGTAGACTCGGGTGAATGAAGATGATATTTGAATTGGTACATGTTAGCATAATTAGTGACAAGCATGTAAAATTGGTACTTGTTCGAACCTAAGTTTTTTTTTTCCCGTGTGATGGTTTTTTTCCAAGAGTTCAAACCTTATGGGGCATTTTTTTGGGGGTGGGGGGGATTTAGCAAAGGGAAGCAGTAACGGTATTATTTCCCTGTCAATACTTCAACTATTAATGGAATTTCTTCAAAAAGAAAATGGAAAGGATTATGTGCACGAAATATTCAAGCATTTCAGATTGACAAAAAGTTAAAACTTGCGCATCGCCAAAACTAAGTAAAACAAAATCAAAAGGTAATTTCGCGTAAATTTATAATTCCAATATGACATAAGCTAAAGTTTTCCGTATTAAACTGTTGAGATTGTAAAGATTCGAAGCAATGATGCGTATCGGTATTGGGGATTTATCTCAAATCCTCGGTCGTTGTCACAGAGAATTCTTTACTTCCAATTAACTTCATAGTATTCACGAAACTGACTAGTGACTACTACGCGTGCACATAAAATCCTGTAATAAGTAGGCCACCGATTTAAGTCGCGCCAACGTTTAAAGTATTTTACGAAACTGACTGCTACGCGTGCGCATAAATTCCTCTAATAAGTCGGCCTGCAATTTAAGTCGCATCAACGTTTTGCACAAAGAAGTCACGACCCACAACCGACGAAGACAAAGAAGATCAGGCAAAAGAAGTCGACGAAAACACAGAATGATCCTTCATTAATCTGCAACACATCCGCACCATGACACTGTCTCAGACTCAGACCGCGAGACTCAACAAGAAGAGCAACTACGACGCCCAATGACAAACGAAGCAAGAAATAAAACGACAATGACAGACTCGAGCTCAATGTTGTGCTCCCAAGACAACACGGCCACAAGCTCTACTTATTCATACTACTTATTAATTGACCACTATTTCTCTTCGACTTCCTCATCTTTCTCGTCCTCGCTCCAACAGCACTTCAGGATGGACCTTGGGGATCCACAGCTTCCTGTTCCAGCGAAGCTCATATACATGATAGAACCACCTTTTCCAAGCGCCTCGCAACTCGTTTCTCCAGCACTGTACCCCTTCAGGTCGAGAGGGAACCTCGACACCAGATCCTCGCCAGCTAAATCGGAATGGAGAGCCACAGAGAACTCGGTTGGCTCGAAGCAGACCAACACCCTCTGGATTAGCTGGGACAGATCCGCAGCCTTAAAATCATAGCCAACAGCCTCGAAACTGGCATAACTGAAACCATCTTCTGGAGTGACATGGATTGTTGAGATTCCACTCCCTTCAATAGCATTCATGGAGTAGCCACAGGGATCAAAATCAAAATCGCAGATATCAGACTTTGGAAGAATCTTCCGAATGCCAGACTCCTCTGTCATAGCTGCAGCTGAGGGCGAGTTCTCTTTGAAGAAGACAGATGCCCTTTGCTTGCCAAGACCAGTCATGCACATCTCGAGAGTGAAAACCGAATCTGAGAGGCTCGTCTTCTCAGCAGAAGCAGAATAAACATGCCATTTCTGAGCCTTTTCCGTACTGCCCATCAGATACGCATTGCTGCCAGCGCCAAGATTACCAAAGTAGGTATCGAGGACAGCTACTTCCTCTGAGAAGTTCCGATGCGGGAAATGCTGGGCACCGGGGAATATAAAGCTCCCACGAGTGTACCTCACAGACTTGACAGAAAGGGACAGGGAATCAGCCAATCTGAGGATGGCTGGAATGGAAAAAGTAACTTTGTAGTCCCGCAAGTCTTGATGATGAGTTTGTAAGGGTACACAAAGAGGCTAGACTCTGAAAGGACGTAAGAGTCAACGAAATCATTTGACAGCGAAGAAACGATGGTGCACTCAGCTAATTTCAGAAACTCATCCAACTGGGATTTGGACAATGAGCGGAGACCCATCCCTTCAGGATCAGCAAAAATTCCAGGCTCATAGAATGTGAGCTCGAGCCTCTTTTCGTAACCCTCAAACCCGATGGCGGAAACTGACAATGCCATCTCGACTTTCAGAAAGTGAGCGAGCAGTTGAGAACGAGTTGCAAGAGAGAACGAGAGGATGATCGAAGTTGAAAAGAAACAGAGACAGCAGAACTACAGCTATTATGACTTGAAACAAAATTGCAGAATCTAAAGGATCACGCCACTGCTTGGGGAATCTCAGGATGGCTTTCTCGCGCACTGCATAACGAAAAGGCAGAAGTCAGACCAGCACTTGGCTATGAAGCCATAAATCCAAAGGAATGAAATCTAAAAAGCAACGATTAAGGATCATTGCGACATACGTTGGAGTAAGCAGCCGATCTGAACTTCTTGATGCCACCGTGAGGACGAAGGTCTTCGATGCTGTAACCGAGGGGAGCTTCGTAGAATAAGGATTTACTACTGCTAGACTTCTTTTTCCCACCTTTTGACTCCATTAGTTCATTCAGTTTTCCTGCTCAATCAATCAAAATCCACAAGGTCAGAATCTGTAAGACGCCAAAAGTTCAGAAAAAAAGACGACCCTAAGCATCATCCATTGAACCAAACAAGCAAAGAAAGGCAGAGCTCCCGAAAACACACAGATTGACACATTCATCCACCTGCACAGATGTCGTGGTGCTAAAACTTGCTTTGAAATGAAAATCACAGGCTGAAATGAAAGAGACGATTGGGCTCAACCATCAAGCTAGGCTCAAATTATGCAACCAGGCGAGAAGCAGCAAGATGACAAATCAAATTAAGAACAGACAGCCCTAGAACGCATAAAGGACAATCTTCAATTCATTAGGCAACACTAGATAAATCTCTCGAGACAAACAGGACCCGAGAGTCAATCCGTACCATGGCCAAAGCAAATCGCACTATGAAAGAAAAAAGAAAATTGAAATCTGCGCAAATTAGGCACCGCAAAACGTATGAAAATCTCCATCGAAATAACTTTAAAAAAAAAAAAAATCAATGCGTGATATATAGGGAACCGGAACAAACAAATCAATCGCCAACCGAAAACTAAACTCGTCCGACAATCACGACAGACATAAACAAAACAAAACACAACACAATCCCTAGCCCGATGCAGAAAATCTCCCAAGCTCCAACGCAACAAAACACGCGTGAACAAAAAAAAGGAAAAAACATCAGAAGGAGAAGATCCTCCGCCCATCGCCACGCGAAACATCGAACATCAAAGGCGCGCTAGGCACGCGTCTCGCCAGGAACGGCACACGAAACCGGACACCGACGAGAGGCGCAAACCCCCACGCCATCGACCTCATCAAAAACCGAAGACGGACGGACGGACGGACGGACATCGAACGAACGGAATCACGACGACAGAACGACGGATCGACGGCGATAACTTACAGATCTGTATTGAGGCTCGCGTACGGGACGCGGTAGAGAGGCCAAGGGAGAAGGACTGATTCGACCGGAGATCCCTCTGGAATTCGACGGCGGCGGCGGCGGCGGCGGCGGCGGCGAAACCCTAGGAGCTTTCTAGAGAGAGAGAGAGAGAGAGGGAGGGAGGGAAGCGGGGAACGAGAAGCGCGGAGAGAAACGAGGGAGTTTGTTGCGGACGAGAAGCGTTGCAGGATGTGTGATCGCGAGGCCTCCAGAAGACGGTGGGGAGACGCCTTTATATAGTGGGGAGACGGGGGCGGGCTCCGCGTCCACGCGTTCGGCGTATAATCGGCAGGGTAAGGTAGGGCGTATCTCGTAATTTAAATGCCTTTCCCTATTTTCGTTATTTTATTCTCGATTTACTTCCTTTATTTAATGGCTTTCCCTATTTTTTTGTATTTAATTCTGGATTTACTTCCGTCTCTGTCCACGCCTTTCTTTATTTTGCGGGTCGCAATTGATTTCCGTTTCCTGGATTTTCTCGGCTCCCCCCCACCCCCCTGGGGTTGTTGCCAGCGGTGCCGCGCGGCCGAATTGACCGTAATGCCCCTCCCTCCCTCCCTCCCTCCCTCCCTATCCGGTTGGTGACGCGGACTGGCCGAGGCTCGATCTGTTTTAGGGGAGGAGCGGTGGTCCCCCGCTCGTCCGAAAGTAGATGCTTTAGGTCAACACGCATCTAAATCTAACCCGCAATGCACGGCGGAGGGCTGTTGATCGGATTCGCGGTCGTCTCCACGAGGAAACGCTTGTGAACGTTTGATCCGAAATTGGATAATTTCTTCCGAGTATGCTGAATAGTTAGCATGGGGCGTTGAAATTGTATTACCTTGGATCTTAGGGTTAATTTGAACCGATGTTATATATTGATAATACGGATATGAATACAAAGCTTTATGATTTCTTAAGACAATATCTTGTGTCGATACTTTTGTCTTGACCAAATTCATCGGATCTTGGGAAATTTTTAGATTTTTTTCTTTAGCATTGCATAATCAATTCTCTAACTTATCGTGAATTTTACTAATTTTTCATCGCAAAACTAAATGTTTCAATATCGTTCGATGCTCCACAATTGATTAGATCAACGGTCACATGGTGTTTTAGAAGAAAATTAAAATCTCTCCATGAGCACATTTTGTTTTTTTGTTTTTTTACGAGTAAGAGACTTAATTCCCCTCTAAAATCATCTAATTACTTTTCTTATTTTAGCTCGATATGGTCGTTCATCTTCATTTTAGGGTTCTTTCGCCCATGGGAAGTCCCTTGCGTTGTTCTGTAGAAAGCACCCGTGCATACTATTTTCCAAAAACATGTCAATTGATATTGAAGCTATGACCTGACAAAACATAAAAGAAAAGGGCAAATTGTTGACGCAACTTTAGATACTTTAATTATCGATGTTCCTACTTTATTTCTAAAGTTTATTTCTCATCTTTTTTTGGTGTCCAAACATTCGGAAAAGGGCTTCAATAATCGAGCTGACAATTATATATAAATGGTCAGCATCGGGTGGACAAGAGGAAAGGCATCTCGATATTCTCGAAAAAAAGACAACCGCTGAACATGACCCCGCGATCGGATCGTGTCGTGGAATCTCGTGGATGCTAGCGCACTCCATCAAATGACGTCTGGAGTTAAATTTCCTACAGACGGTCCGAAGAGGAGCTTTCCTAAAATAAAGCAGGGAAAAAGGAAATTGCTGAGAAAGTCATATGGAAATAGAATCGGGTGCGTTTTGGCCAGAGTGCAAGGATAATTCGTCATATGGAAATTGCTTGTGGCATAAGTTTAGTGGTGTCGGTGAGATGCCAATTCCTCTGTATATCTTATAATTTAGGAGATTTGGAAGAAAAAAAATAGAAAGAGAGAGGGACATTCATATTCATGTGGAAAAATTTGATATTCATGATCTCTCGGTAATCTTTTTCATTTTTACCCGATCTTCGTTCATCATCATTTATCTGGATGGTTGGTCGGTTTTTCAAATTGTAATTACCCATATCAATGGTGTTGTATATGAGTTGAACAACAAAGATATACCGGTACCGTATAAATATCTAGATTATATTTTCCTTTGATTCGAACTAGATGATGGGCCATATTCATTCGCATAAGTTTAATTTCACAACGATGACAAAACCTTTATTAGAAGAGAGCATACGGTAATTATTTATTGCGAAGAAGGCTGGTAAAACTCCTCGTGTAATGGCATAGTAATTTGGCGCTTCAGTCTCATCCTCGAGAAGATAGGGCATGGTCAGTCTTATCCCTTGTGCCGCGTTCATACACATAAGTTTAATTTCACAACAAACAATGGCAAAACCTTTAGTAGAAGAGGGCATACGGTAGTTATTTTTTGAAGTGAAGGCCGATAAAATTCCTTGTATGATGGCATGGTAATTTGGTGCTACAGTCTTATCCCTAAGAAGGGAGACCTCCAAGTTTGATCGCCTGTCATCTATTATATATCTAATTTATAATTCTTTTATGTTGTACTTTTTACCCTCAGTGGGTTACAACTCTAGATAACACATATGTAGACCTACTACATATTTCTTAATTCATATTTGTGGGCTGAGTTGTTATATGAATTAATTATATCAAATAAACGGATCAGAGATGAGTTTATAATAGTAAAACCCAAAGTATGAGTACTTATGACTCTCTATCCATTCTTTTTTGCCTTCACTTATTCTCGTGCTTACTCACTTCGTATTTTTCATTTTAGTTTAGATATGAGTTTTTATAGATTAATTTAAATATGTAAGCGTTTTAATGATATGGGTGGAGATATAGATTATGTCAAGATATGATCTACTAGATTATATTCCCCTATTTGAATTGGATCATTTTCGAATCACTCGTTTGATAGATTTAAACGGTCATTATCTAAATGTATATGCCCGTAAAAATATGGCAGGTCACGTAATTGCCATATCTGGAGAAAACGACGAGTCACGTCGCCAGCTTTAGGAGTAAAGGAAAAATTACATAATAGAAAGAAAATTGGAGGCCGACGTTTTCTCCCCGAAAAGAATTTGAATAGGAGGAAAAAGTGGAAAAAGTGGAAAAAAGATAAGATGCCAAACGTGAGATTGAGAAGAAGCCCACCACCACAGAAGACACAGGACAGGGGCCGCGTGAAGCTGGTGGTCCTTGTCCCTCCTCCTCCTCCTCCTCCTCCTATTTTACCTCCTTTTTGTTTTGTCTCTTTTGGCGGCTTTTGGGTCCACGATCGCTGCTTTTCTCTCTCCCCGCCTTTTCCCGCTTTGTCTTGACTCGCTTTTTTACAGGCCAACATATCATCATAACGTTAATCTCGACCTGTCTGCCAATCTCGACGACAACGATGTCCTGGCGTGCGCGGGAGCCCCCCTCTCCCTCCGAGTCTCCGACTATGGTTGAGAAAAGACCTGTCGATTACCAATTTTCCCAACCGATACCAGCCAAGAAAGTCAAGTTAATTCGGAATGCATTTTCCAATCCAAATCCGGACCACTTCTAGGATGGATTGGATGTACCGTTTCTTAGTTTAAGTACTAAAATATCGTATGGCGTCCTAAAAAAAAATGCGATTTTTGTAAATCTCCGGTTTGAAGTGAAGTGTTTGTATGGTACGACAACATGTCTTGGGAATTTCCAATCACCAGGGCTTTTCTTGTGTAGATTGGGTATGTAGAACTTGCATCTTCGTGAATTTCATAGTGGGCAAAATAAGCTACTTCCTACATAGATTTACCATATAAGTTTGAAAAAATGGCATAAATGATCCATGAATTTAATTTAATGTGCAATGTTGTATTCGAACTTTTAATTTGATGGAGATGATATTTGAACTTTAACTAAATGTGTAATATTGTTCATAAAATTTGAGCTTATTCAACATAGTCTATAAACTTTGGCTATATATTCAATTTAATTCTTGAACTATATGAAAATATTCAATGTTATCCTTAAACTTGAATAAATTGATAATTTAAAGATTATATCAAACATTTACCAAAAGTATAAAAACCACATTAAATAAGTTAAAAGTTCGAGAATTATATTAAATAAATTAAAATTTTAGAGACGAATTTGCACATCAAATCAAAATTCATAAATCATTTATATTCATTATCCTTATCATTTTCAAAGGTTTTGTCAATTATTTCCCCACGTGGTTTCTCAAAAAAGTATTTATGGAAGTTTGATTCTACAATTTTCCCCCTTATTGAGTCCCCACATTTAAGGCTCATAACAGACAATTGCAATGTTTCTTAAGATGCCATTGTCACGTAAATAAAAATTTATTTTATATTATGCCATACTCTATATTAATTATCTTAAATGAATTTATGGACATCGAAGATTTTTATTAAATTTACCCCCACTAAAGAAAATTCTAAATCTGTCCCTATAGATAAGACGAGCAGGGGAATATATCTAACTACTCGTTCTCGACCCCATGACCCGTTCCATCCCGCTCCATGATCCTTTCACATACTAATTTTAATTAAGATTAATTTTTTTGGTTAAAATTAAAATTAAGATTTCTTCAGGTAAGATTAAAGAAGCGAACAAACTAAAATGCTCCTGAAAGATGGGAATGAAATATAAAATTTCACTTACCTTGTGTGGGGGCATGAGGCGAATATTTGGGTATCCTCAAATATTGTACATATTATTTATTTTTGAAAAAAATTTCAAATAAAGATTTGAAGTGCCTTCATTTTCTCAAATAAGGGTCTAAAATGAATATTATTTCAAATAAAGACCCGAAATTCTCTCATTCTCTCAAATAAAGGCCTGAAGTGAACATTATTTCAAATAAATGCCTAAAATGAGTATATCAATCTTAAATAATGACCGGAACTCACTAGATGTGAAGGGTAATTTTGTCTTTTTAAAATTTTATTTTTTTTTATTTTTTTTTTTTTCCTAAAATCTAAAACTTAAAATATTAAAAAAAAAAAAACAAGAACAAGAAGGAAAACACAAGCGGGAGGGCTAGCCGCCCCCATCACCGATAGGGTTGTAGCAATGGTCGACGGGGTTGCTAATGCTTAAGCGAGAGTCGGCGACCCTCACCAACTAGAGGGGAGGGCCTACTAGCTCTCGTCAAGGACAGGAGAGGGCAGCAACCCTCTCTCAAATATAGGGGAGGGTCGCCTGTCCTCACGTCGACCTGGCGGTCATCGCCTAAGTTTGGGGACGCTAGGTGATGGTCAGCAACCCTTGCCTAGATGAGGATGAGAGTGGGCGATCCTCACCCAAATCTAGGAGAGGGTCGCTACCTCTCCCATCCCTGTGAGGGCCAACAAGCCCTTGCCTCTCGGTTAGCAAGGGTCATCGGCCCTCACTCCGAGTGTCAACACCCCACGAACAAAAGCCAACAAGCCCTTGCCTTTGGTCGGCGAGAGCCACCGGCCCTTGCCTAAGCACCAGTGCCCCACGCCCCACTAGCGATGGGGCGGAGGCCTCCTGTTTATGTTCTCATTCTTTAAAAATATATATTTTATATATTTATATATATCTTTTAAATTTTTATAGAATTAAATTTAAATTTAAATTGTGTTTGGACAAAAATGCCCTAATTGATTGGAATTTTTTGCCGATCAATGAGTTGGCGAGTATGATGCTCTTATTTGAAATAATTATAACCACTTCAAGCCTTTCTTTAAAACTAATATAACTACTTCAAATTTTTATTTGAAATAAGTCCATTTTATATCCTTATTTGAGATAATTAGAGCACTTCAGATATTTATTTAGAATTCTTCATTTATTTTTTTATGAATTGCGATTGGAAAAACTCACTCCAATCAATTTGTTATGAGTACTTAATAGTTATAAGCATAATCATACTCAAATAAGTAACCGTAGCCAAGACCAGAGGTGGGTCGGGTAAAATATGATAAATTCAAATTGACTCATTTACCTCATTTTAACCTATTTCCATTGCAATACAAATCAAATAACTTATACCCGACCCCACTCATATCCAACACATACCCAACGTGAACCA
The DNA here is from genome assembly GCF_016545825.1 of Eucalyptus grandis. Classification (NCBI taxonomy): domain Eukaryota; kingdom Viridiplantae; phylum Streptophyta; class Magnoliopsida; order Myrtales; family Myrtaceae; genus Eucalyptus; species Eucalyptus grandis. Next base: position 17,547,333 of record NC_052621.1, read on the forward strand.
TATTGTTAAAACGCTTACATATTTGACCTAATCTAGGAAAACATATATTCAAAATTGTGATAAGAGTACAAAATAAGTGAGCGCAAGATTAAGTGAAGGTAATAAAAAGTTATAAAGGCGAGTTGGATCTAAGTAAATTAAGAATCTATTTAACACTCATTGTTTTGGATTATACTATTCTAAACCCATTTATAATTAATATACAAAATATAAATAACCTATTTGACAACTTAGCCTTATCAAATATGAGTTAAGAGATAGATTTATCTCGCTTCTTTCTCTATCCTTCCTGACTTTAGCCTCACCTACTCTTCTATCCATTGTCGTCACCGATGATGCCTGTGCCCCCCACCCCCTCCTCTCTCTCTCTCTCTCTCTCTCTCTCTCTGCGCAAATCGTACCAGAACAAAAAGGCGTATAATAGCGAAATGGCACAAATGATCTGAAAAAGCGCATGATTTTTAGGCCATGCTTTTGTGTGAAGTACCTGTTGTTAGCTAAAGTTTTATTTTTGGTGAATAATGACGCTCGTGAATGAATAACGTATGATTGGAAGAAAGCGTGATCCTTATCTTCGGGGATGCAACCCTCATGGTTCTTTCATTGCCATCCTTATTTTCATATGATCAAAGGTTGAGAGACATGGTAGGGGAAATTTTATTGGTGACTGAGTTAAATTTATCCAAATTGCTTGGTGGGGAAAAACCATGAAGGCTAACAGTAAATTTGATTGCTCGACTTACATCATTTCTCATGAATGGTGCTAAAACATTTTATATTAAGTGGTTTGAAGCTTTAGTCATAGGTTCAATTTCCACAATTGACTCCTCAATCCTCCATAAAACCTTGCTTCTTTCGAAATGTAAAATCGGTTGGTGCATCAAATGTAAGATTCTCTTCCACCTTACTCCAATTTGCGTCCAGTAGCGTAACTGTGATGAATTTATCCAAAATCAAATACATTTGACGTATATGGAATAATCTGTTGGTCGATGATAGCCGGCGCTAGGGGTGTGCAAAATACCCGGGACCGCCCGGGGCCGCCGGAACAACCAGGAACCGCCCGGAACCGGCGGTTCTTGAGGGAACCCGGTCCGGTTCCCGGTTCCAATTTTGGAACCGGTGGGAACCGGTCCGGTTCCCGGTTCCATGGGCGATCCGCCCACCGGACCGGACCGGTTCCCTTTAATATTAAAAAAAATTACTAAAATTGAATACAAAGCAATTGTTTTGTGGCAATTGTTTCTACCGAGGATGAATACAAAGCTGAATATTGGGGAATTCTTATGCTTTTTGGTTGTTTAGTTTATTTATTAATATAATAATGAAGGTGATGTATTCAATAAAGTCTTGTTTAGTTGCACTTCTTTTGTTTTCATTTGTTTGGATGGTGCCTCATTTCACCTCCTTTGATTTGTTTGTGCGACTTGTGATATTTTGCCGAACCTTATGAGGGATATGTCCAGTTCATAGCTTTAAGAGACCCATTTTCCTGAACACTTACTACTCTCTCTACCTCTATATCAACTTACGTACATCCAATCCTTCATTGGTTGCATTTATAGTTGCAACAAATGAATTTTTGTTCAACGTACTTAAATTTGGTTTTTCTTTTTGGCTTGCTTTTGATGTCGCGTAGTCTACGTCAAAACCAAAATTGTTTCGCGTCAATATCGGTTACGGATCCACCCAAAACCGGACCGGACGGGCCACCGGCGGTCCGATTCCCCGGTGGATCCATGCAACAAACGGTGGATCCTTCAATTTTTCGAACCGGTCCTTAGCGGCGGTTCCGGTTCAGGTCGGGAACCGCCCGCCCGGACCATGCACACCCTAGCCGGCGCTGCCCGCCCTCCATTTCCATAAGGAGAAAAAGAAGAAAAAAAAAACAAGAAGTAGTGGAGATGGGTCCACCGTTGTCCTTCCTCTTTAAATCATTGCGTCGGCTTAGCAGGTTACAGTGAACCCATCCATTGTCTTTCCACATTGATCCATGGAAAAGAGCGAGCCGCCACCATGCATTCTTCCACGTCCCCCATTCACACAGTGGCACCCCTTGACATTATTGGAGGAGGCGCCAGTGACGATGAACCTACTCCACCAATCTCGAGTACGGTCACCGATTCACATGGGTGGCCACGCTTTTAACATCTGCCAATGATGAAAAAATAATTAAAAAATAAAGATGAAGTTGGCCCTGTCAACAGCATGGACACGTGCCCAATCGAGTAAATACATAATTGAAGAGGAGGAATTGGACTTGGCAACGTAAGTCATAAAATTCATTTATGGACTAAATTATTATATGAAGTAATCATAAATAAATAAATTCAAATATAATATGGATATTAAATGAGTCAAAAATGTAATTTCAATTTATCTTTGACTCTTTATTCATTTTCTCTCGTTCACTTACTTACTTTACACTTACATTTTAGAATGGATTGGAGTTTTCTTATATTTAGTTGAATATGTCAGTATTTTAGCAATACAAATTAAGTTGGGTATGAGTCAGGTCGGACACGAGTCGTTAGATTTGCATTGTATGAAAATGAGTCAAGATGGGTTAATTTGATCTATTTGGTTGGACCATTTTTTATTCGACTCATCTTGTTTGACGGGTTCGAGAGAAATCTAGGAAGGCTTGAGTAGTTTCTACATGGATCCCAGACCAATGATAGTTAACTATTATTGGTCAGCTGCCAAATAAATAAATAAATAAATAAATTATATGAATTTGGCCACCCACCTAAATCAATTGCGCGGGGGAATAAAGGAGATTAGGATAAAAGATGCCAGGACCAGCGATGTGTGATATCCAATCAAGTGGTTCTTTAAAAAATAAAAATAAAGGGCAAATTATTAGATTAGGTCATTAGATATGTCATTGTGGCCCCATGGGACAGGACTGATCATAGAATTTGGTCTAGTACGACTTCGTGTTTTGTTGATGAACCGAATTCTCAAAAGAAAGTAGGCACGTTCGTGATGTTGCGGTTCACGTTTGAGTGGATGGAGCCCAAAAATATTATTTCGTGCACAAGGAAATGACCAAATTAGGAAAAAAAATGATTATTTGGCCGTGGGTCTGGATTGGTTTATGTACTTGAATACACGTGTTCATTGGGTTCGTTCTCATTTTTATTGTCGGTGTCAATGATATTTACGTATAAATTATTTGGAGTTCTTGTACATATGAGCATAGAAAAGACTGAGTAAAGTTGTTGTCAAATCGGACATCCATAATGGGACATGAAAGTTTAAAACTCAAAATTTAGATAGAAATAGGCGTAAAGTAAAGTAGAAAAAGTAGAAAAAGTAGAAAAGTAGGATTCTAATTCTTTTGATTCTTCATAATTCAACTCTACTTTTATTTCGATTTCTTTATTCAATGTTATATTCTTTGAATAATATTTTCATTTAATCTCGGTGTCCCCTTATCTATTATCTAAAGTCTATTAGAATTGGAACAATTAAAAACACCATTGCATTAATATATTGGTTCCGTTTCTTTTATAAAAAACAATTTTTTTTTTTGAAAAATATATTCCTCAAAATGATTTATTGTGTCCAAGCAATGAAAAATATTTTCATTTTAAAATTTTTGTCAAATAGATTTGGTTGAATTTTATAAAAGGGAAATTACAAAAAAGAGTTCCATGAATTCTAGGGCAATACATGTTTGCCTCTAACTTTCAACCATTACACAATACCTCATTTTATTGCGGCCAATCTTCTGTTGTTTTTTCCTTAGTATGTGCATTGAATTTGACTTTTATGGGGCAAAAGTATATTTTCATCTCTTTTTGGAGGAAATAACTCTTTTATCATAATTTCTTTAAAAAATTGGAAAATATAGAAAATGGGCGAAAATTAAAGGACGGTGATATTTGCACACGAATATATTTTCTTCCGCAATTTCCTCAAACTCTATTCTTGATTGAACTAATTTGCCTTATGGATCATCGATAATCTCCAACAACATTCTTAAAAAGTATGAAAAGGATAAATTTAACGAATTAAGCAACAATCAAAGAAGTCCAACTTACGTTTTCCGTTTCTGGTATTTCCTCTCTTTTTTCATGTTTTGATTATTAATGTTGTTATAGCATTCAGGGAACATGATCCATCTCAATGTTAATATCATGGGTAAATTTTATTTTTCTAATAGTTCACTCATCGACCAGAAAGTGTATATGGCATAATATGTCTTAATAAACTTACTTTTTAGAAAATTTGAGCTGATATATCAACTAATTGTAAATTATTAACTTAGTTAAATAAGATATAATAGTTTTCATGCAATATACAAGTTTTAGCTTCTTCTTCTTTTCTTCATTTTTCATTTAAGATGATATGCCATTTATATAGTTTTAGTTTCTATTTGATTAAGTGAATAAGTTTTACTTAATAATAATATACTTTTTTAAGTTGTCTAGCTTTCCATTTTATTTACTAAGATTTTTCTTTGATTAAAATTATTAAAATAATTTTAAGTAAGTGAATTTTATCTAAATCATGTATAAAAGTAAAGCCAATTTATTAATTTGGTGTATATCCCATTATCGCAAAAAAAAAAAAATGTCTTTGACTTTCTATCCTTTATTATTTTGTTGAAATCTATTTATATAAATCAAATTCTTATCATCCGCAAAAAAGCAAAGCAATAGATAAATACGTGTCATTTATCCAGTAATCCAGAAAACGACAATCACTCATAATATTATGCTCCACTTATCCACTATACTTCAAGACTCAAGAGGGCATGAGCACAAAAACACGCGCTCATAATGCGTGCTCGAGACTTGACAGTGAAACTTTTCCTTGTTATGAAGTTTTTTTTTTTTTTTTTTTTTGGACAATTCCTTGTTATGAAGTTAGGTATAAGTCTATGGCAGAGAAAAAGCTAAGTTGCACTTCAAATTAAAAAAAAATACTTATAAATTATATCTATTATTATTGTTATAATTGTCATCATTATTATTATTGGGGACAAGTTCACCAAAAATCCTAAGATTTATTACAAAAGTGCAATTGAAATCTAAAATTTTCAAAAGTACAATTAAATTCTTAAACTTGTAAAATTGATGCGCTTAAATCGCTCTGTTATCTTTATTCAATTTGGCTAAAAAATATAAATTTTTATAATGTTTTCTTAAGACGCATGATTGCTCATTTGATTCTTCTTTTTCTTCTTTTTTTAAAGAGAGAAGTGTTGGTGTGGCATCTTCATAGTCCTCGGTCTAGCAATTCTTCTTTTGAGCTCGAGCTCTTCCATGACGCCGAGCTCCTAGCACGAGCTTGAATGGACTGGTTGACATGAGCTTCGAACCAAATCTGGTGATCTAGGGGTAATTTGTTCCTACAGTTCCTCGGCCTCGATTCCAAAATTTTGTTCTCTAAATGGTTTAAAAGTAACAAATACATCATATTTTTTTCCTTACAAATCAATGTGGGACACCTTTTTAGGACGATTGAAAGTGAAAATAAAAATAACAAAATAGAGTCCGATTCCATATCAATTCACAAAGGAGACATGCTAGATTTTTACTTTTTGAGACAAAATAGAGCAAGAGTGTGTGATCCCACCTCAACTAGTGGGAATTTCTTATAGCTTATGGATTATTATTTGTTAAAAAAAATAAAATTTGAAGTGTTGATGCCACTTCAATCTGATTTTACCCTAGAACCGAGGACCAGACCTATTAGTTTCCGCATGAATCATGGACAGAATTGGCCCGCTTGAATCCAGTCCCCGGGTTGAAACTGGACAGCTGATGGTCATGGCTGACGACTTTGGCCATGAGCTCAAAGATCGAGCGAGCAAGGGAACCTCGCAGGGCCGAGGCATATAACGCATAATCCATCTCAGATCTCACCCCTTTCTTCTCGTCAACCAGCTTATGGAGCAAGATCTTGGGTTGTCCTTCTATGGTGTGACTAGAGCACCCCCTGGTGGAAAAGTCGTCGAATCAGGGCTGCAAGTTGCTGCTATACGCAACTATCTTCCCTTTTTTGTTTAATTTTGTTCCCAAAGCAGCACTTGCAACCTTTGGCTGCAAGTTCGAGCGCATCACTTTCTTTCCCTTCCTTTTTTCCACCTTCAACGAAAATTCAAACGTCCCGACAATCCTTTTCAACTTTTGTGAAAATCAGTTCCCGCCGCCCCCACGTGAATCCCAAACCCCGATCGTGATTCGTGTGCTTATGAAGGAAAATTCACGGCCACAATGCCAGATCTAATTCTGAAGGTCGTTGTCATGGCCATTGGCTGATTAAGCTCGAAGCTTGCGCCTACCACGACCTAATTTGACTTTGAAGTTCATGGTGACTATGGCTGCGTTTGGAATTAGCATTCACAAAGGTCTTTAGGCCTTCAAAGGCCCTTGAGGCAAAGTTGTAGTGTTTGGCAAACTTCTTCTAAGTCCATCGTGCAAATGCTAGGCTTCCACAATGCGTTTGGAATTAGCATTCACATGTGTTTACCAAACAGCATTCCCCCAAAGTTGCTTCTCAAGGCATTTTTAAATTGTAGTTTACCAAATAGTTTTTGCATTTCATCAAAACCCTTTAGACTAAAGGTATTTGTATTTCCTTAAAGACTTTTCCCAAAAGTCTTTCCAAACGCACCCTATGTCCACTCAAGGCTCCCTCGAGGCTCACGAGCACGATGGCTCTCGAGCTGAAAGTTCCCTGCCATGGTAGAGCTCAAGCTCAAAGGAAAAAGATTTTGGACCATGGAAGAAACAAAAAAGGCCACACTGAGCCATTTGCCTTTACAAAATATATATATATATATATATATATATTATATATAGCATTTATTATTTGTTGTTGGACAGAATTAAGAATAGACTTTAGTGTTCCAATTTGACAAGTTTTATAGACTTTATTACACTTTTAAAAGTTTTAAAACTTAATTACACTTTTACAACAAATTCTAAATTTTTTTATACATCCCCCCCCCCATGCAATTTTAGTTAATTGTTGGCTGTATAGAATTCCTTCATTTTGCTATTATAAATTATTTTCAAGATAAGTTATATCATCTAAGAATGTTTTTGAATATATATTTCTTTCTTTTTTTCAATAATAAGAGGTGAAATGTTAAGATGGAAAAAAAAGATTAAGGTTATTGTTGAAGGAGTGAAAAACCACAAAAACGAAACAAAAGAAGTGTCAAAGGGGAAAAGGACGATTAGAATGAAAGGAAAGTGGAGCTACGTTTTTGCTATGAAGAAAGGTTTAATTACATTTGATCATTTGCTCAATTTCTTAGAGGGTACTTTTGTTAAGGGAAATTTTCCCAATATAATATAAAATAAGAAAAGATTGGGGAAAAGAGTTTTTAGTTGTTGAGATGTCATTTCCCAAACTAAATCAACCAAAATATTAATGATACACAAATGATATATATATCAATAATATTAAACAATATGGATTTGTTATGATTTGATTAATATTGCCACTTTGATAGAATTAATAAGATATTTTAACGACAAGAGTGAACACAAATTAAACAAAAGGGGGAAAAGGCCTCTACAATAATAAAAAAAAAATCAAATGACAAAAATTGATTAAACATTAGGTATATTTAAATTTTAATCATGTTTCTTTTTCTTAAAATTTTACTATTTTAATGAACATTTTCTTCAATTCTACAATATTTTTTATTCATCTTTCATAAATTGTATTCATAAAGGAAGATAATCTGGATTCTGTTTATACTTTGAGCCTTCATTGAGTGGTCTTTGGCTAACCCTCTCTCAGAATAATTCGTGTAAATCTGTGACCCTAAGACATAATTTATCAACATAGTCAAAAAGCGGCAAAGTTAACTTTTTTTTTTAATGAAAAGATCACTCGCACCTTAAAGTGAAAACATCTTCTTTACACATTGACCGATGAAAGTGCCATGATGTTCCTCGTCCAAGTCCCTGGTTCACACAACGGCACGCAATAAAATTATTAGGCGCCGACGTTGAACCTGCCCCGTGAATTTCTAGGAAAGCTCAGTCAAAAGTCCCCCTAACGGGCCCACTATCAGCATCGGCCAATGACAAGAAAAGATTTTAAAAAATCACTCTCAATTATTCTAAAATATAAATTATTAAATACAAACGTGATTTAAATATTATAACACTCATCTTTATAAATAAATAAAAATTGCAATCGGAAGCTAAATAGAGATTGAAAAAAATTGAATTCAGAATATCTTAACTCTAATATTATATGAAATTTTGTAATATCACTATAAATTGTTTGAAATAGGTAAACACGTGGTTTTTAATATCCAAATATTCTAATAAGAAAGGCTCTTGCAGGAGTGTCGGGACATACCAAATTGATTAGCAAATAATTCAAAAAAGTGAGGAATAAAAGAGGGCGTGAGTGGCTTCTACACGGTATCCATCACTAACAGTGAAGTGCATTGGATAAAAGAGCCGAAAGAAGAAATTGCTATACGATTTTGGTCAGCCATTCCAATTAATTTAATTTGACGGGGAATAAAGGAGATTATTATGATTAAAGATGCCACGTCAACGACGTGTAATTCCCTATCAAGCGGTTCTCGAACAAAGGGGAGATTAGGTCATTAAATATGTTGTTGTGGGACGGGACAGATCATGGATTTGGGTCTGATACGACTTTGTTAATATGTAAAGAAGATTGTCATCATTGTTGCCGAACCGAATGCTCAAAAGAATAGACACATTCGTGACGTCGCCGTCCATTTGCAGATTAATCTATAAATTTAATGTTCAGTTGCTTTTGTTTTTAATCTTATAGATTAAGGTAGTGTATGGTAACGCTCCTATTTCTCTCAATTTTTGTTCTTTTGTTCTCCGAAACAAAAAAAGAACAGAAACCTATTTGATAAAACATTTATTCCGGGAACAATTTCTCTAATTTTTTGTTCCCGGGAACAGTTTTGAGAAGCAAAAAAAGTTGATTTTTGTTCGAGAAACAATTTCTAGAAATAAGCTGATTTTATTTATTATTTATTATTTATTTCTTTTTCTTGTTGCGGCCACCGTCAACCGCTCGAGCCACCGCCCATCACCGGCTGGTGACCGGCGGCGGCCGATGGGCTTTCGGCGGCAGTCAGCAGTGACGGTTGGCGGCCGGCGGTCGTGCAGAGGCGGCGGCGGCGGGCGGCAGTGGTGGCGATCCGTAAGCAAGAATAAAAAATGAATAAATACAAAAAAAAGAAATTGTTGCGTTACCAAACGCATTTATATTCTTTTTCTATTAAAAAATTAGAAATTTTGTGTAATTACCAAACATGTTTTTTTACTTAGAAATTGTTCCCTAGAACGAAAATAGAAAATAACTATTTCTGAAAAAAAAAAAACCCTTACTTTACGGAATAGAAGCGTTGTCATGCGCGGCCTAAAACTCCGTTCATTTTGCAAAAGACAAATGATTTGGAATTTTTTTAAATAATAGCTTGTAGCATTTGAAATAATTAGTCAATAATTTTTTTTTAATTATCAACTACAATTTATGTTTAAATATTTTTGTAGATGAAGAAATTATTTTTCTTTCATTCATTTTCTAAAGAGATTATATGTGTTATAAACGTTCATTTAAAAAAATATTTAATGAATTATTCTTTTCAAGAAATAGATGCATCATAAAGCTTATGAGCTTCTCTGTTATCTATTTTTAAAATCAAATTTCAGATAAAATGAATTTTAGATACAATTAATTCTCTTTTTTTTTTTTTTTCCTTTTGAGGGAATATGTATTAAATAATATGAGCTATTATTACGTAGTTTTCAAAAGAAGAAAATAATACATACATACATACATACATACATATATATATATATATATATATATATATATATATATCCAATAAGCAGTAATTTATTTTCCAAAATTTTTGCGGAATTATATAAACTGTATCATTTGTTTCATTCTTAGTTAAATATGCTTGTTAATATGGTCAGCATATTATTCATTTCCTTGTATTTTTTAATTTCTAATTTTAATTGGATTTTTTTTATGACATAAGTACATACATGCTAAGATGGAGAGCGACATTTTTCATCATTTTCAAGGAACTCTGTTCTCTTCAAATTGAACTCTGTTCACGCGTTTATACCTGAAGGAAGATAATCCGGATTCCTTTTAGACTTTTAGCCTCAATTTAATGGTTTATGCCCAACCCTATCTCAAGATTAATACGTATAAAATATGAATGTAGTCAAAAGTGGCAATTTATTTATTTATTTATAAAAGAATCATTTGCATTTAATAAAAAAACATGCTCAATCGTGTAAAGCATGAGATGGTGCCACGTTACAAGTAAAACCTACTTCTAAATGGTTACACCACGCTTAGAAATATCATATCTCCTTTTTCTCTTATATTTGAAGATGATGCTCGTTAATGTGCATCGTGTAAGCGTTGATCCTAGAGCCTGATGCTTGCGGGTACTAGAATCAATCGACCTTCTTTTAAATGGTTTTTGCATGCATTCGATGCACGTGAGCCCCACGTGGCACGTACTTTAACACTAATGATGATTAAGCTCACAAATTTCAAAATCTCCGGTTTTTCACTTTACCGGTTCTGGTTATCCCCCACTCTTCTGTGCATCAACTTTAGCCCATAAACTTAAGCCCTGGCAAGTTTGGTGGGTTAAAGTCAGCATTGAAGCCCATAATCATAATGGACATAAGCACCCAAAGAGGCCCATTATAAATTCCTTAATCGCTAAAATGAATCTCTACGGACGAGACAAGAAGTTCACTCTTTGTTTTGGTCACCGGTTTGTTTGAGATTAGTACGATGGCGATATACACATATCGTCTAAGCCAGAGGTTTTGAGCGTACATAGCAAGAGTCAAATGCCCCGGATCAACTCTTTTGTTTAGTAATGGGTGAAAGCAGAGGTGTTCAAAGGAACCATGAACCACCCGGACCGGATTGGAACCGGTGGTTCCCAAAGGGAACAGGTTCGATTCCCGGGTGTGGAATCACCCAACCAGACCAGATATGTGTATATATTTAATTTTTGAGAAAAATTTCTAATCAAACAAAAATTTAAGAAAAATAAAAACCCTAAAATCCTAATTTTAAGCTCAACACCTATTAACCGAGTGCTCGTGTTATATTGCTCTCACTCACGGTCTCGACTTTCACGCTCAATGCCCATTGACTCACGGCCTTGACTCTCAACTTTCAAGAGGAGCCTTTTTTTTTTTTAAAAAAATTGCAACTAAGGTTAGGGAAGTTCTTTGTTTTTTGCGTTACTTTGGCTTGTCACTAAGTGTGTAAAGCTTAGTGGGACCAGTTCCATGGACCAGTTTGAGAATCAACCAACAATCGGATTTCCGGATGAGTCCATGAAATCAATGGATAATTTCTGGATCCAATTTTTCGGAATTGGTTCTTAGTGGGCAAGGTAATCCCTTACTCTAAGTGGGAATCACACACTCAAACCATGCTCACTCTAGGTGAAAGTACAAGGTAATTCCTTGTTCCGCTCGTCTGTAGAGCTCTTCTATGTCATTTGCATATCTTTGCCCCTATTGCCAACCCTAGGCCTTCCTTCCACAAAATGTCCCTGGCCCTTTATACAAGCTTGAATCGTCTACAATGAAGAAGATTATACATAAGGTATTCTCGTTGATGGCTTATGGATGGAGACTCCTACCCCTTGGCTCCCCTGTCTTGTCCGCAAGTATTATGGTTCGCTATTAATGGAAAGTATCTCTTGCTCGCTGGTTCCCCTCTGCAGCATGTGATGGCCTCAAGATTTTATTCAAATTCTGTCCTCTATCTTTCCCTCTACCCCCTGGATTTCTTCTGTCGACAGCATTATTATAACTCCGGGTTTGCCTTTTCTAGTTATTTAACATTACGGAAGGAGACACAGATCAGGACAAGTGTATGGTTGCCTTATGCAGAAGGCTAGGGCATCTTTTGAGGGAAGCGCAAAATTTTGTTCTAGATGATGTTGTATCTGAGGAGAAGTTGCACGATTGAACGTACCGTTCTTGGATTGTTCTCTTTGAATTCTATTGTGTAGGAAAAAACTAGAATTCTCAGATCAGGGCCCTAGTCCTCTTCTAGCCCATCTATTGTAAGGGTGAGTATGGTTTTAGAATAGAATCACGTATTGGACAAGGGCTGTCCAATTCTTGGTTCCATTTTTCTTTTCTTTTTTTGGGAATATGTACTATGTGGTTTAGTTCCTAGTTCCTATGTGGGAACCAAGAACCGGATCAAGAACCTACAAAATTCTATAATTTAGGTTTTTTGGTTACTCATTTTGGTCCTAAGTTATGAATTGTCACTACCGTCTTGCACAAAGAGTGAAATGCATCTAGCTAGGTATTCAATGAAGTGTAGACTTTCTTCAATTCTGGACATCTTAACCCAAAATTGAATAAAGCTCACATCCCTTTGATTCCGAAAATTCAAAATAGAGATTAGATATATTCAAATCTCAGCCTTTGTAATTTTGCCTACAAAATTATATCTAAGATCTTGCTAATATATTGAAGCCGTGGCTCCCAAACCTTATAAGAAGAGAACAAAGTGTGTTTATGGGGGACTGGCAAATCCAAGACGATATTTTGATAGTGCATGAAGTTTTGCATCAATTGAGAGTTAGAAAAAGGAAAAGAAAAATTAAGGGTATGTTGAAACTAGATACAAAGAAGGCTTTTGATAAGGTGGAACGGAACTTTCTAGAGACATGCTTGTTGAAAATGAGATTCAACGAATACTGTGTAAATAGAGTTATGAAATATGTTACTTCAATCTCCGTTAGTACGAAGTTTAATGGCAAAACCACTGCCCTTTTTCCAACGATCGAGAGGTATTCGGTGAGGGGACCCCACGTTTCCTTATTTATTTTGATGGCCAACACACTGTTAGTTTCAATGCCGACAGCAATTCAGGAAGGAACAATATTGGGAATAAAATTGAACAGGTATTGTCCAGTCCTTTTCCATTTTCTTTTTGTTGATGACTCAATTTTTTTCTTAAATGGAAAGGTGAAGTACTGACAGAATCTTGCATTGCTATTGAATCAATTGCTATGCGTGAGGGAAAGTTATAAACTTGAACTAATCTGCATTTCCTTTAGTTCAAATTGCCCATGGATCTTAAGAAGAAATCCGACAGCTGGACTTAGAATTCCTGAATTGAAAAGATTGGTAAATATTTAGGGATTCATTTAAATTGGAGTGCCTCCAAGAAACAAATGTTTGCATGGCTTTTAGCAAGAGTAAACATGGAATTAGAAGGATCGAAGAAAACCTTAATTTCGAAGGTTGGGAAGATAATTTTGATTAATTTTGTGATACAAACTCTTCCTCAATATGTAATGTCTATTTTTAAATCCTAGTGTTAGCATGTCAATCTATAGAAAAAAGAATTGTTGCATTTTGGTGGAAAAATAGTGAATCACGAAGTGATCTTCATTGGAAGAGATGGGAGGTGGTCAAAATTAGATAAGATCATGGGGAATAGGCTTCAAAGACCTATTGCCTTTTAAAAAAGCCACGCTTGGTAAGCATGGATGTTATCTCACAATCAGTCATCTCTATGATGCCAAAACCTCAAAAGGAATTTATATTCCTACAAGATCCTTTTGGCATGTCGGGAGTGGGTGTCTTTGCCCTCTTTGGTTAGCAGAGTTTGTTGATGGGAAGAGGAACTATTTCAGAGTTAGTAATATGATCAGTGGGTACAGGAGAGAGTAATGACATTCGGGAAGATAGTTGGCTAATAAGAGGAGATATTGAGGGACCGGGAAACTTTAGTGAGCAAACAAGCAATGAAGTCTTGGCTGTGCCACTGAATCTTCATGCTACACATGAAAAATTGATGTGGACGGCAACCAAATTAGGCATCTACTTAGTATTTGTTAAAACTCTCTTCCCGCAATAGAAAAATCTGTGAAAAATATGACCTCGGCCAGATTGCTCATTCTGTGATCAAGAAGCTAAAATAGTAGAACAGTTATTTTTGCTTTGCTCTTGGACAAACTCAATTTGGACAGATCCAGAAGTAACCCAAATCTCGTGTCAAAATCAAACGCAAATCAAGGTTTGGCACCAAAATCTAAATATACAGTTAGGAAGCATACTTACCTTTGATTAAATTGCAACCCTCTTCTAGTTTATCTTGTATCATTTGAAATAATTAGTCAACAACTTTTTCATTATCGATAATAATTTATATCTAAACATTTTCATAGATAATGAAAAATATTTTTCTTTCATTTATTTCTAAACAATTGTACGTGATATAACAAATCATACCTTGACAAAAAATTTCTAAATGATTCTTTTTATGAAACAAATGCACCATAAGGCTTTAGAACTTCTCTCTTATCTATTCTTCAAATCAATTTCACATGAAATGAATTTTAGATACAACTACTTCTCATTTTTTGTTTTATTTTGAAGGAATATGTAACAAATAATATTAGCTATAATTAAAAGGATTTGAAAAGAAGAAAATAAAAAACAAAGCAAACGTAAAAATATATATCAAATAAGTAGAAAATTTAATTTCCAAAAGTTTTGCCAAATTATATAAACTGCATCGTTTTTTAGTTAAATATATATTTTATAATATGTTCAGCATATTATTTATTTCCTTATAATTTTTAAGTTCTAATTTTAAACGGATTTCTTTTGTTTTTGTTTTTGTTTTTTTTTTTTTTTTTGCAACATAAGTACATCCATGCCAAGATCGAGGGCAACATTATTCATCATTTTCAAGGATTTCTGTTCTAAATGATCACACCGCATTGAGATCGGACATGCGACTCTTAGTAGGCTTTTAGGACATTGCCAAGATCGAGGGCCACTATTTCGTGTGGGCTTTGCTTAAGAATCATATCACTAGAGGTGGGCCACTAAACTCGACCCGTAACTCATGTTCCTCTTGGATCCGAAGATGCTCCTTATCATGTAAGCGAGAATCCTACGAGTCTGATGCTCGTCGGTACAGAAGTCCGATCAACCTTCTTTCATGTCGACTTTATGAACGGTTTTCGCATGCTCGCCAGCCTGTGGTGAGGCTCCAACTTGCCTCTGGCCGGCGCCGGCCATGGTGGCCAGTGATGAGATGATGAAGAAAAAGAAAAAGAATAAAAAAATCCATTTTTATAAAATAAAGGAAAAAATGATTTTATCGGTTTGGTTCAGTTAATTGAACTGATAAAAATTGAATTAGTTAAAAATGTTTCAATTTTTAATGAAAATCGAATTAAATGAAAACTGAACCAAAAAAAATCGAACTTTTTTGTTCAGTTCAATTTGGTTTTTTACATCCCTACGTGTGACCACGTTCAATTAAAGTCGTTAGATCGCGCGAGTCCCACGTGGCACATAATCTAACCCTGAGGATGAATAAGCTCACAAATTTCAATAATTCTCCAGTTTTTCACTTTACGGGTTCTGGTAATCCCCCACTCCTCTGTGCATCAACTTTAGCCTATAAACTTAAGCCCTGGCAAGAGACTTTGGTGGGTCAAAGCCAGCAATGAGGCCCATAAACGTAATGGACATAAAGACCCGATAGGCCCATAATTAATCTTTGAAAGTTTATATTACATTTTTCTTAATTGTTAAAATTAATCTCTACGGACCATACAAGAAGTTCACTCTTCGTTTTGGTCATGATTTGTTTGAGCTTCAAATTATTGCGATATGCACATCTCATCTAAGCCAAAGATTCTGAGCATACATAACGAGAGACAAATTCCCTGAATCAATATAACTTATAGTCTAATGCAGTCATTGCATGCATAATTTCATTAGGTGCTTGGACTCTCAATGTCTATTAATCTTACTCTTTCCCTCATAATTTCATGTCCAACTCAAATTTTGAAGTGTATTTTCTGGTTTATTGTGACTCCTCATAGTTCAGCACATTGCAATTTGATCTTTTGTTTCGTTTTGACTTTTATTTTACTTATTTGATTTATTAAAAAACTAGTTGACTTCTTGCCCGATGTTGCTGATAGGAAATAAAATTTAACCAAGCCATATCATTTGATTAAGAAAACGGACGTGACAGCTGACGCATTTGCATTTGGAATGAAAAGTTTGACTGTTCAAGTTTTATCTCTCTTAAGTTATGATGTGACAGCTGGAGTATTTTATTTGGAACACAAAGGTTGACTATTCAATTCTATGAAATATGATTAGTAACTTCATGTACCATTACCATTTGAGGAAATCTAATTCCAGGAAACATATGTCTAAAATGTTGTATTCTTGTTTACTCTATAATAAATGCTGTGAGGTGTTAGAATATACAAAAAAATAATGTCACACAACAGCTATTTTGAGAACTGAAATCTCAAATTAAAATCGGATATTAATCAGTAGAACAGCTCCAAACAACATTCTATTGGACATTTATTGCTTTCATTTTTCATTTTTGAACTTAAGAGGAAATCAATTAGCAAAAATACGTGAAACCAAAGCATAAGTTCGGGCGCTTTTTAGTCATAATTGCCAAGAGCTTTTTATCCTGCATAATAACACTTGTCATATGATTGAAGCACGTTATAAGAATATCAATTTGTTACATTTAAGAACAATTTGCTTGGTAAAATAGATAAATCTAAAAGGAAGAACGGTGGAGAAATAAGAAAAAGAAAAAAAAGGCGAAAACTAAGCTGATCGGAAACACAACCCTAGGTATTAAGAGAAACTCACCAAATCACTTTAGATTGAAACGATAGTCATTTATTTACGTGAAAACCTAAAGTTTAGACTTGGATGGCTAGTTATCCGCGAGGAAGGGTTAATTTCTTAAAAAATAATTATTTACATCTAAAAGTTATTTGGAAGGAATTCATTGAGATATTTAAATATGTTTTTTTTTTCCTTGTGGTAAGTAATTTTTTGCTTTGATACTAAGCGAAGGCCAAGCCAAGCATTATCCACCTTGCATCTATTCTTACAGACGTTAAAAAGTGCATGAGACGAAAAAGAAACGCCAAAAGGGTGTTTTTCCCCCTATACACAAGCATCGTTGATCTTTAACAACATGAAGTATTTAGCATTAAAAGTTACCTCAAAACTGGGAAAATTAATTAAAAAGTCCTAAATATATTCTACATCATTCAATTCAATTTAAAACTTTTCTTTTGTGTTAATTTAGTCCTCCTAACTTTTTGAAAATTTCTCACTTTAGTCATAAATCTTTTGAAAACATCAATTTAATCCTA
>NC_052621.1:17864650-17966862 GCF_016545825.1 Eucalyptus grandis
GGGCTTTGATGCTGAGAAAGTATGATAGATTTCCCAAATCAATGGTTGCAAACTTATTACTAAGTTAAGCGATTAATTTGGTGATGGAGGAAGTAGAGATGCTAGTAATGATAATATCGTCAACATAGATAAGAAGAAGTAGAACGTGGTTAGATCTATGCTAAATGAATAATGAAGAGTCAGTAGTGGAGGCCACAAACCCAATAGATAATAGATGTGAACTTAGCCGAAAAAATCAAGCTCTTGGAGCTTCTTTTAGTCCATAGAGAGCTTTCCAAAGACAACATATATGGCAAGGATAACTTGGATCGACATATCTTTGGGGCTGCTTCTTGTAGATTTCTTCCTCAATGGTACCTGGGAGAAATGCATTATGGACGTCCAATTGGTGTAGAGACTAGTTATATGTAACAACTAAGGAGAGAACAACTCGAATCGTTGTCAATTTGATAACTAGATTGAAAGTTTCATCATAGTCCAAGCCAGCCTATTGAGTAAAGCCCTTTGCAATGAGTCATGCTTTTTATTTATCAATGGAGCCATCGGCCTTGGTTTTTAGGCAATAAATCCACTTGCAGTTGACCACATTCAAGGAAGAGTGATGAGGAACTAGTTCCCAAGTGCCATTTTGAATGAGAGCATTAAATTCACCAGCCATAACTTCTTGCTAGTTGAAATCTTTAGTTGCAATGGAAAAACAAAGGGATTCACTTGGTGTCAAGCTTGAGTGAAAACAAGAACACGGTGGGTGTTTAGTGGAGAGAAAAACTTGTGGTTTATGAATGTTATTTTTCAGATGAGTAACCATTGGATGGGTAGAAGCTGGTGGTTGATGTTGAGAAGATGGTAACAATTGAGAACCTAGAGAAGAGGATCCTCATGGAATTGTGGAAGTAGATGATCATTGAAGTTGTGATGAGGAGTTGCCCACGATTTTAGATGGAGTTAATGGAAATGATGTTGTAGTGGACACCCTTTGAAGTTGTGGGGGCTTAATAGAGGAATAACCAATGCAAATAAGAATACTAGGCGATGGTGATAACAACTGACCAAATTGTGGTTAGCAAATAGGAACAAGTGCTCTTGGCAAATCACATGGCAAGAGACATATATTGGCCAAGGATATGATGTAGACAACAATAGCCACGATGATGAGGAGAATAGCCAATGAAGATAATTCTACTATCAAGTTTATGACGAGTATAAAGGCACAACCAAGGATAACAAGGACATCCAAAAACACGCAACTGCATATAATCAAGTTTTTGGCCAAACAATTTCATAAGGAGAAACCCTCAACATCGTTGTAGGCATGCAGTTAATTAGAAAGACCACAGTGAGGAAAGTTCACTCCAATATAGAGAAGGATTAGAAACTCGAGTAAGCACTATGAGGCCAATTTCCATAATGTGATAGTGTTTGTACTTAGCCTGACCATTTTGTTTCTATGTCTATGGGCATAAAAGACGATGCAGGATGCCATAAAGACAAAGATAAGGATAAGATTTTTTATATACACCACCTCCATCAGTTTTAAGTGCCTTGATCACACAATTGAAATATTTTTTCCACTTGGGATTTAAATTGTACAAAAATACAAAGAGCATCAAATTTCACAATAAGTGGAAAAATCCAAGTGTATCCACTATAAGCATCAATAAAAATGATGTAATAATAAAAACCATTCACTAAAGTAGCAAGAGATGATCCCCATAAATCATAATGAAGTATCTTCAAAGGAGCATTTCAAGTCGTTGATGATCTAGTAAGGGAAGACAACGCGACTTGCCCAAGTGATGTGATTCACATAAACTAGATGAGGAAGAAAAAGATATCGACAAACCATGTTTTGAAATAATTGAAGAAGTAATGCAGACAGTTAAATGACTGAAGCGCTCATGCCAAATAGAAGAAGAAACTTGTTCGTTGATGAAGTAGGATGGAGTTCGTGCTCGTTTATTTGATTGTAGAGGGCCTTATTGGTGGTATGTGCATCATTAAGATAATAGAGTCCACTCTTATTATGGTCTTTGAGCAGGAGGTTCCTAAATGATCGATCCTTAACACGACAAAAAGTAGGATGAAATTCAAATACCACATTGTTGTCTTTGGTAAATTGAGAAGCAAATAACATATTCTTCTTGACAAATGGAACATGATAAACTTTCCATAGTTTAAAAGAACTGGTAAGAGAATGTAAGATGGAAGAACTAACATGTGATATTTTCAAACTTGACCCATTTGCCGTACAATTTTTATTGGTGCTAGAATAATGGGTCCAAATGTTCAAATTTGCCACATTAGCTATAAGATTATGAGTGGCATACATTGCTGATGAAAAGTCAGTATTAGCTTTATAACAAGGATTAAATTGCTAGTAGCATTAAAGAGTTGAGTGACCTGCACGACCATAAACCTGACAAATGATTCAAGAATGAGAATAAACTCCATCATAAAAATTGCGATCACTGCCTCGATTGTGTCCTCGTCCTCAGCCATGTCTTCAACCATTAGAGGAAGTATTTAAGGCATAAGATGATTTGACTATAACATTCACAATAGAGAAGATTGTAATGGAGATTCAGTGGTTTGAAGACTAAGTTCCTAATTGTAAGGAAGGCCAAGGAACTCATAAAGAGGTAGTGGATCAAGACAAGATGTGACTGAGGTAACAAGGGCATCATACTTCGAATCTAGGCCATCGAGGATGCTGAGAACTAATTGGGAATTGAAGATGGGATGAGCAACTATAGAAAGTTGATCCGCAATATTCTTGACTTTTTGAAGGAAAGCTTCCAAGAAAAGAGAGCCTTTCTTTAGAGATCAAAACAACTATTATAATTGCATTATGCAAGCTTGAGATTAAGGAAAAGCTTCCAAGAAAAGAGCCTTTCTTTAGAGATCAAACAACTACTATAATTGCATTATGCAAGCTTGAGATTAAGATCATAAATTTTTTTAAGTGAAGTCCAGACATCATGAGAAGCCTCAAGACTAACAATGTGTGAGAAAACTAATCCGATCATAGTGGAGAGGATGCAACTGAGGATGAGCTAATCTTGATAATGCCGAGCAGTTGTCAATCACGGTATTATCAACAGCAATCATAGTGGACGCCAAACAAGGATATTAGCCATCCACAAACCAAAGATACCCATGCAGACGAAATAAAGGAAGAGACTGTGCTTACCATAGAAGTAATTGTTGCATGAGATATATTGCTGAGAGCACAAGTTGGTTGGGAGGGGGACAACAAGGATGAAGAGTTAGCGATAGTGGCGGCGGCAATGGTGTCGGAGGATGTGGAAGAAGACATTGTGATGGGGATGAGAAATAAGATAAAAAAAAAAAATTGAGAAGCTCTGATATCATGAAAGAGTATGAATTTGAATTTGATTGTACACTCACTAGTGTGGAGATGTGTATTATATTTATAATATGTACATGAGAGGGAAAATCACAATTGAAAAGATTTTACAAAAGATAACAATCTATAATATCAACACAGATTATGGAAGATTTGTTTTGTCAATGGAATTGGTACAATCATGGAAGATTGGCTCTATCAATGAGATTAACATAGATTGTGGAAGATTGCTTTATCATGGGAAATTTGCTCTATCAAAGTGAATGCTAATGGAGCAGTTTGTACACTTGGGATCTATAAACATGGAGCTAACCGGCAGGGGTTATTCAAAAGATTGTAATTGTTGGTAACCGTCAAATAATAGTTACCATTGAAAATTATAATACCACTAGTTGTCCACCAAAAAGCCCATCCTATGAACAAATAAAATAAAATATTATCCTTACTTATCTTTCCTAGACTATACTTTAGATTTCCTTACTTCCGATTCGTGTTGTTAATTAGATTCCAACATGTATTTTTAACTTAGTGCTGTGTCATCAATTAAATTATGGCGTTGTAACATTCTAAAGCTATGTCGTCAATTAAATTCCAGCATAGATTATTTATATATAGTTACATCCTCGAGTATGTTATTTTTAATCTTGTCATCAATTGATATTCTAGATTAGTTTGGAATTGTACGATACTCTTTAAATTAAAGAAATCGATCTCCTTTCTTGTGAGATATCCTCTATCTAGAGTTAGCACAGAACCTTGATTTCCTTAGAAAAAAGTGAAAGAACTATTTTCGATGAAAGATATTTTGTTGTGAGGGCAATTCTAGTGAAACAAATTTCCAAACTTTTTCTCTTTTCTTTTATTTCCTTCCTTTGTATTGAGGTATTAAAATTTTATATTTTAAACTGAACAAGAAAGCACTCATCTTAGATTAACTTGAAGCAAAACACCGCTTTGTAAAGTTTTATTGATATTTGCGGTCAGTAATCTGAACAAAAAAAAAATTTTGTTAATTTATAAACATTTAATATTCACTAAAGTAAATAAATAACTCTTATATGACTACAAAATATATTGACATTGTCATTTTAGGATGACGGCACATACTCATATTTGTCAAGAGACATAGTTTTATATATCATATGAATTAAAAAATTTCTCTAAGATTTAAATTGCTTACTATTTCAATTAAGTACCAATATTTGTGACATCATGGATTAACTCGCTTGAGGTATTATTTTCTTTAACCGGTCCCATACTAAGTCTCACGGTTTTTTTTTTTTTTTTGGTGTATAGGTAGGTAGGCACTTTCCCAATAGATCCCCATCCTAATAATTCTTTAAATTGAGCATGTTAAAGAGTTGTCGTTATGTCAAAAAACGTATTCATGAGTTAATTCAAGTTGTCATGTATATATCCCAAAACCGCTCTCCCCATGCTCGGTACACAATTCAGTTCATCCTGCCCCCTTTGTCATCCTAGAAGCTTGCCAGAGCCGCTTCTTGTCCAAACTCTCATGCTCCGATGATCACTCCCGGTCCTCATCAAATATTGTAATTTTGACCAAATGTAAACATTTAAGTAACTAAATTCTTTGCACGGGCCTATGTGCTACTATGTTGTATGACCAGTTTATCAATTGTATCAAATTATAAGACCCACAGTCAACTCAAGTCACACTGTGAAAATCTTGTATGAAAAATATGGGGATGTCTAAAGATGTGAAACTTGGATAAGAGTATCTATAGTTCCTTGAATTGAAGGATCGATTGTTGGAAGAGCACCAAAAAAGTCCTAAACTTATTTCATTGGTACTAATTTAGTACTAAACTTTTTAATTGAATTGATTTAATCCTAAACATTTTTAAATATGTGCTAATTCAATTCATATGGCTAATTTAGGCCGGACATTGCTAACGTGGACGCCGGTCATCTTACGTGGCACAGCCAACATTGACATGGACATTTTTTTATAATATTTTAATAATCTTGTTGAATTTTTAAAATAATTTTTTTCTTTGTCTTTTTTTCCCTCTCACTCTTCTTTGATTTTTCATTTTGCTAGTGGCCATTGTTAGCTACCAACCACAGCCATGGCCAACGAGGGCTGGCCTCGCTTGGGTTGCCCTCACCGGCTGCAAGAGATGATCAACCACACTGGGCCACCCTTATGACATTTTCGATTCAAACATTTATCTCGAATGCAAGGAATGGACTAAGGATCGATACACCAATAATGAGAATGGGCTATGAGTTAATCCTAAGGATTGTTTATGAGCCAACTAACTAATTGAGGGTGAGATGACTCAGGATCGGGGTTACATTACACTAGATTGTTTGACCATAAAAAAAGCTGCTTGGCCATAAGAATCGATGTGGATGATCACGCAATATTACGGGGTCAATCAATGGATAGGTATTTCAACTCGAGTATATACCAATCATAGGTAACTCTGCACAGTCATTATACCGTTTGTGAATGACCCTAATCCGATTTCGTATGACTATGAACCAAGGTAAGTCAATCGATCCTACACAATTACATGACAACCAAGGGTCATTTATGAATCGACCAAGCTCAAACATGGGTTGGTTCCAAACCAACCATGGGTCACACATGGAACCCTAGATAAGTGCCGACTTAGGTTCAAGTTTGGCTGCTCAAGCACTGTTGAATCCACCCAATTTGTATAGGTCACTTTAGGGCCACTTCTAATCAAAACTTAGCCACAAACCTAAGTCCAATTACGAGTGCCGATCATGGGTGATTGCAAGATATTCCTATCCAGTTAAAACGATATTCGGTTGGTCGTCTTCCTCTTGAATTTGGATAAATTAAAAGTGAATACTTATTGGAAGCCAAGGAAGCACCCACATGCCTAAGATGGGAGAGAACTTGAGGATCAATTTGTCTTGTAAAGTTTTAACCTAACCTTAGTTTTTTGGAAGGTAGTCCAAAAGTGCAATAATTGAGACGTGCTTATTTAGGGATTTGGGCTATAATAACCCTAAATGTGATACTTAAAGGGCTTCTTGAGAATAGGTTGAGGATAGACTAATGTTTTAATGGCCATACAAAGGGGGAAGGGCGCCACTTTGAAGAGGAAAGAAAGAAAGGTAAGTCTAGTTTGTGTAACTAATTTAGTTACCCTTGAAACTAAGTAATGATTAACCTATTGAAACTCAAAGAATAAGCTTGGCCGAGATTAGTCCTTAATTTGACACTTGGATGGATAAGATTTAATCTTGCAAACCAAGCCAAGGAAATCATCATTAGCCATCATTACTTATTTCAATTATTGAGTTTTACATAGAAGGACTTAAAACCGTTTTTTCTCTCTCCCTTTCTTCTTCCCCAAGGTCACTCAGCTTTCTTCCTACCTCTCCTTTTCTCCCTGTCATGCCTTTCTCCCTCTCTCTTGGTTCACTCCTCCACCTGTTACCCTCACATCGTTGCCATTGTTGCTGCTCGTCGTCATCGTCGCTATGAACTATGAGCCGCTCGCCGTCCATCTTTGTTCTCATCCCAATTTTGTAAGTAGATCCCCTAAATGTTGGCTAGGCCATCGTGTTGTGTAGTCCGCACTTATGTTAGATTTTATTCTTCTTGTTAAGTAGAGTCGAGCCATCCTAGGTAGAGTAGAATCATGTACTAATTTTGTTTGGTTTGCTCATGATTTACTTGAGTTATGAGGTTCAAAAATAGGCAACAACTTGTTATGTGATTGTTGAGGTTACAAGGTTTGTTGTGGTTAGTGGCGCGGTTTGTTTACATGTTATTGTCTATGCTTGGTATTGTCATTGGATGAGGTTTGTCTATACATTATTATCTAGGCTTGGTTGTAAGAAATTGTTGTTGTTACTGAATACAGTTTGCCTATATAATATTGTTTATACTTGGTTGCAAGGATTTGTTGTTGTTTAGTGGATGTCAGTTTGTTTATACGGTATTGTCGATGCTTGAAAGCACACCAAGAGCCTCCGAAAAGAGATTTATGTTGGTCTTAGATGTACGTGGAAGCACGCAGGCTGGGTCACTCTCTTGGTTCAGCAATATTGAGGCATATTGTTTCCGAATTGGGTTTGACTTAGGTTAGTACTTGAACGTAATGGGTCGAGCCACAATTCTCATTTCATGCTTGGCATGTTTTAACAATGCGGTTTTGATAAGTCATGACACACACTTTGCTTGGCACTCTCTTGAGGCACTCTTGCATCGGATTAAAGTAAAGATAAGAACCGTTTGTGTGCTTATTTGCACATGTGGTTTCCCTCACTGATGGAATTTGGAACGATGCCATCACCAATGGATTTCAAGACCATGCCTGATGGATTTCAGATGCCGTTCATGGATGGATTTCGAAACGGAGCTCGATGGATTTTGAATGCTATCACCAATGGATTTCGCGATATTGCCATGCCTAATGAGGCGAGACGATGCCTAGTGAATTTTAGATGCCTGATGGATTTCGGATTCTATTCGCGAATGGATTTCGGAACGAAGCTTGATGGATTTCAAGAACTGCCATGCCTGATGGGGCGAGATGATACCCTGTGGATTTCGGAAAAACTGATGGATTTTGGTTATGTGTGTAATAAATGGATGTCGTGCGATATATTGTGGATTCTGTGTACATATATTATGAAATATTATGTGATTGTTGATCGAGATTGCATTTGAGGCCTTTGAGAATCACGTACACTTTTTAGAAGCTATTATTTGGCACGTACATAATTTATATGTCATTATTTGTGACTTTAGGCACATGAATATTTTAAATGTTATTATTGGAGACTTGAGAGCCACGTAAATATTGTAGAAGTTATTATTTGGCAAGTGCGTATTTTATATGCCATTAATTATGACTTAAGAGGTACGTGTGCATTTTATGTGTTATTAATTAAGACTTGAGAAGCATGTGCATATTATAGAAGTTATTATTTGGCATGTATATAAATTTTATGATTATGGAACATTTTTTGGGTCCCTGATCATGCGGAGTATTTTAGGTCCTTTCACTTACATAGTTAAGGCAAAGTAAGGCCTTTCCTATTGATCTGTCATTGACAGATTGGCATCAAGTATTTGTATAGTTCCGATGTGAGGCATCTGCCTATACCAATTTTAGGTAATTTACTTATTGAGTTTTCAACTCATTTGTTATTGTTTCCCTCTATTTCGGGCCCATGGGTTTGGTTACCCCACCTGTTCACTTTGGTGCGCCCATGGAAATGAAAGTGAACTTGTTGAGCATAGTAAATGGTAGGAATGACGTCATGTATAGGAGATGTACCACCATGGTATGGGTGGACGATAGTGTAGGGCATTTGGTTCCTCACCGGTTCGAGGCTTGGTATGTCCGATACAATGGGGGTTATTTTGGACCCCTCCGAGAGTATGACGGACCACCTAACGGCCTCGACAAATCCTCACTGGATCCAACAGTGTTGATTCCGTCAGACAGCTTGGTGATCGACTCCGACCTCGAGCCATAAGGATGCCAACCTAACCGTGGGGATACCAACTTTTGACACCGCCCTTGTAGAGGAGCTATGATTAACCATTTACCCCTTTTGGATGTAATCATAATGGTCCCACTAAGCAGGCTTGTAAATGCAACCTTCCGATCCTAATAAAGCATAACATAAGTAGTGTATTTGTATATGTGTTTGTCTCACTATCCGTTTATTGTGTGTTGATTGGGTGTTATAGTTGTATATTTTTGCATGTGCTTAATTGAAAGATAAAAGTATTGAGATGGCAACGTTTCCTAAGGCGTGCAAATTAATCCCACAAATGTCGTGTTCCTATGGTGAGGGAAGGTCTAGGGGTGACAATCCCTAGGCAAAGGCAAGCACCGGTTGTCCAAGTGTAGCCAAGCGAGGCCTCCTTGCCAATCTGGTTACTGACCATTGCCCAAGTGAGGGCAAGGCTGGCTAGGCCTCACCTTCACCCAAGTAAGACCCAATGAAGCCAACCCTTGCTTAGACAAGGCATGGCAAGGCCTCCCTAGCCTAGGTGATGATCAGCCTCGCCACATCTGGTGAGGGGGCCTCATTTGATTGCGCTTGGATAGTCGATGCTTGCCTTCACCCAAGGGTAGCCTGGTGAAGCCAACCATCGCCTACGATCGGTGAGGCCAACCCTTGCCGACCATGGCTGTGGCTGGTGATCGGCGATGGCCACTAGCAAAAAGAAAAATCAAAGAAGAGGAAGAGGGAAAAAATATTAAAAAAATTCAAAAAAATTAGTAAAATTTTAAAATGATATTAAAAATGTTCACATTAGCATCGGTCATACCACATAGGATGGCCAACATCCACGTCAATAATTTTCAGCCTAAATTGGTCAAACAGGCTAAATTAGTTCAATTAAAATATTTAAAACTAAATTGTTACAAATATAATAAGTTTATGACTTTTTTGATACTTTTCCCAATCAACTATGTCTCATAGCAGTATGAGAGGTTAGTGTCGATCTGATTCTAGCCAAAATAGGAAAGCTTTAGAAGTTCTTTATCATTCAACGGTTGAACCTTTTTATCCGCTTAGTTCTACATGTACTATTGTTGCATAAGTAAAGAACGGAGATTGATGAAGATTTAAAAAAAAAAGATAACTCTCAAAAACATAGATTAAACACTTATCCAATGATACTCGTCAAATTAGAGGAAAATTACCCAATCAATCCTAAACCCATTGTACCAACAAATCAATTTTAAACTTTTCAATTTGGCCAATATAATCTTAAACATTTGGACGAAATTTTAATGTAGTTTATCTAGCCAATTGCCATTAGGAAATGTTGACGTGGCAATCCACAAGTTATCCACATTAGGGTGCCACGTAGGATGGAAGGTGGTGAGTAGATATCACATTAACAATATCTGGTGGCAATTGACCGTAAGAACTACATTAGAATTCCAACGCAAAAAGTTTAAAACTATATTGGCAAAATTGAAAAATTCATAACTGAATTGAAATCTATACAATAAATTTAGCACTAATTGGGTAATTATCCCTCTTACTAGGCTCCGTTCATTTCGCAAAAGATATGAAATTTTCAGAATTATTTTCCAAGAGTATGGCATTCTAGGAAAATAATCATATAATCTGGTATTTGATTGAAATTTGAAAATAAACCAGAAAATATTTTCTACCTTTCGATAAGAAGAATCTTTTCGTCCATGCACTCATTTTCAATAATTTTTTTATTATTTATTTTTTAAAAATCGATTTTTTACTTTTTAATTTCTTTTCCTTTCCTTTTCTTTTTATCTTCTTCTTCCTTGGCCTTAGCCACTCCTGGCTTTGGCAACAACCAATGACCAGCCATTGGTAAGCTTTGGCCTCACCATAGGCCGGTGAGGCTCGAACTTGCCAAATTCTAGCGAAGTCAAGCCCCGCATAATCTAGCCAAGCCAAGCTCGCCCCATGTCGGCAAGGTCAAGCTCGCTCAAGGCTGGCAAGATCAAACCTCGTTGATCTTTGGCGACCTTGGGGCGAGGTTCGAGCCCTGCCTAGCTCGCTAGATTTGATGAGACCAAAGTTGGCCTGTCTCGAGGGAGCTTGGCTTCACCAGATTAGGTGAGGCTCAACCTTGCTAGAATCTAGCGAGCTTGAGCCTCGCTGGGCCTATGGCTGGTCACCGACTAAGGCCAAGGAAGAAGAAGAAGAAAGGAAAAGAAAACATAAAAATAAAATGAAAATGTGTTTGGTGAAAGACAGTGAGGTGGAAGAAGTTATGGAAAATGTTTTCCACTTTTGAAGGTGTTTTTCCAAATAGCGGAAAACATTATCATTGACTAAATTATTTTCCATGAAACAAACGCCGAAAAATTTGGAAAATATTTTCCTAAAAGTTAATTTTTGTGAAACGAACAGAGCCTTGATGTAGGATATTCGTGTTAACTTCTTTTAACTTTCGATTTGTGTTACTTCAAGCACAGGTTAGGTATCCTATGTCCCCTGCTGGATGAGGAATTGGTTAGAAAACTCTTTGGGGAGTTCAAGTCCCAAAATCTTCCTCGTCCGTTGTCCCAATCCTTTTGATTGCGTTGTTGCTTTTCATTGAATACATAAGGATCGTTGCTTCCTTGTGAAGTAGTTTCGCCACGTGCAAATGGAGCGAGCTCCTTGGTTTTGGAACGTTGCACACTCGAATCTGTTAGCAATTCATCCATGAGCGGGGACAAGACCCGTTACATTGCACAGAGTCAGCAGTGCCACTGCCAATTCAAGTTCAGGGAGTGAGGACTCGACTGAGTACTTGGAGTGGTCAGCTTTCTCGTCTGCTACTTGCTACTGAGTAGTCTTTTTTACTCTTTTGGACCGAAGAACCAAAACGAGGACGGGGAAAATCAAAACGTCCATTGATCAGCTCCAATTTCTGTGTCTCGTAGCTGAGCTTGAGCTTCGAAAATGGCCAAAGGAAGAGGCCTGATGAGCCCTCTTTTGGTGGTGAAATCTGGTTGCATTTCTCATCATTCTCAGACTCGCTTGTTAGTCTCTCGACAAGTACATCGACGGTGAACAGAACCATCCTCGTAAGCCTCCCTCCCTCTTCATCTAATGTGGCTGTTCTTTCAGTTCTTTTTGTGCCGTTTTGGCTTTGTCATCTTGTGTAACAAGTGTTCATTTAACAGACTTAGGTGGAAACACATCGACCAACTTCATGTTGATGTTCTCTCCTATCGCAAGTGTTGGGTGTCTGTTCAGTGCTATCTGGCTTCGCCCATCTTCGTGCATGGCAGAATGAGAGTGGCAAACGCAGCTTCTGTGGCTATCATTGCGTTGGCGATCACAGCTCTGGCATTTGGGCATGTGACTTTGCCAAAGAAGAAATTGAAATGGACGGTTTTGATCGCCTCTTGGAATTACCAGAAGTGAAAAATCCAGGAGCACCATACCTTTTTCCCATTGCATATTACTATCAACATCAGAAAGGACCACGGACATTATTTGCTTCCTCTGTTTCTGTTAGTATTTTAGTTTTACCGCTCAAGTTCATTATGTTCTAGTCTTTTTTTAGCATATAGGCCAGCCTGATTGGCAAGGCCGACAGTGTTGATCCGTGAATTAGTTTATAGTGCTTTGAACCCTTGAAATCTAGGAAAGAGAAAAAAGGTTTATGCTGATTTGACTGCTGCAGTTAACTTGGTAGGACATCAAAACTAGGTTGATGTAGTGTATGTCACCTGCACGCCACACGCAATCATAGTCATCATAAATATTCAGACAATTCAATGTAATTTGAGAATTTTTTAGCCGTAGGGCTGTTAGCAAAGTATCTAGTCCAAAGTGAACATGAGAGTTTCTTTTGATCCCGTGTCATCTCAAACAGCAAGGATCTTAGTAGATGTGGAACGCAAGTATCTGCTAGTCACTAGAGCATTTTTCTGTTTCCATTTGCTCAATTTCCTTCTTTATTTTCCACATCTTGGTTGCTTGTGGTTGCAGTCTTGCTATCAAGGACATCATATTGGGAGGATACAGAGGAAAGTGCTTGGCAAGAGCTTTCAAGACCAGTTGACTTGTCAGTGGATCGTGTTTTTAACAATCTTGTTGCCTCTTATGGACATTTCTTTACCAGTCTATTTGCTTATTGGGCCGAGAACACTGGAATCCTTCATCATATTTAGCTGTCCATATGGATCTGGGTATCCACTCAATGGATGCTGCTAGGTTCTGGTCACAAGACCAAACCGACCAACGCTCCAGGCCACCACTCTTTTGTAAAAATCTAGTCTCATGCCTAGTCAATGGATCAGTGTAAACTTCTGGAGTCCCGAGCCTTTTCAGTATTTCCGTGTTTAGAATTGACATCCCGCTGCACAAATGTTAGTTCAGCCTCATAATTTTCCTTCATAAATGATGTGGTGAAAGTTTTAGCTATTGATCTCTGCTTGCAGAGAGTTTTTGTCACAAAACTGATTAGAGAACCCGCAGCAAGTAGAAAGAGAGAAAGAAGGAAGAGAGAAGGAGGAGAAAGAGAACGTAAAAGAAAGAAAGAGAGGGCTATAGTTTTCTGTAATCATAGAAACCCTACACCTATTGTGTTTATATTGAATATAAATTGTATATAACCATAATACCCTAATATAAGTAAAAAGGAAATAAAACTCAGAAAATAAAAGAATAACTCACTTTAAGTAACTTAACACTCCCCCTCAAGCTGGAGCATATAGGTCACCCATGCTCAGCTTGGAACAATCAGCAACAAAAGCAGGACGTAATGCTTTGGTAAACATATTAGCAAACTGATCTCTAGAGGCAACATAAGGAGTAGCAACCAACTTCTGCTTCACAAAGCATCACGAACAAAGTGACAGTCCAACTTCTATATGCTTAGTTCGCTCTTGAAAAACAGGATTCCCAGCAATATAAATGGCTGCTTGATTATCACACATCATGTCAATAGGTTGATTAATAGAAAATCCAAGCTCCTGGAGAAGAGATTCCAACCACAACAATTCAGCCACGGTATGTGCCATAGCACGATATTCAGCCTCTGCACTAGACTGGCAATGGTAGTTTGTTTCTTACTTCTCCAAGTAACCAAATTACCACCAATAAAAGTGCAATACCCAGTTGTAGACCGTCGATCATATGTTGACCCAGCCCAATCAGCATCAGAATAACCAACCAAAGTAGAAGAACCATTAGATTTATAAATGAGTCCCTTACCAGGAGAGCTTTCAAGATATCGAAGAATGCGACATACAGCATCCCAATGAACTTTCTTAGGTGACTCCATAACCGACTCACCACGCCAACAGCAAAAGAAATATCGGGACGTGTAACAGTAAGATAAATTAGTTTCCCAACTAGACGCCGATATTGATGCTTGTCTTCAATTTCTTTTCCATCATCAACTCCAAACTTTTGATTTGGATCCATAGGAGTATCAACTGGCTTGGAAGCTAGTGTACTGTCTCTGGACAAAAGATCAAGAACATACTTTTTTTGAGACAAATTAATACCTTTTTTTTACTTCGTAAAACTTCAATTCCCAGAAAATATCTAAGAGTTCCCAAGTCCTTAATCTGAAATTGCTGCTGAAGAAAGGACTTAATCTCAAAAATGCCAGTCACATCACTACCAGAGACAATTATATCATCCACATATACCACAAGAATGACTACCCCTGATTCCTTCTTGCAAACAAAAATAGAATGATTAGAATAACATTGGTGGAAACCACATCTGGAAATCACCGAACTGAATTTTTCAAACCATGCTCTTGGAGACTGTTTCAACCCATAAATTGCCTTATGTAGCCGACATACTTTACTACGATTCTCCCCCGAGCAACATACCGGGGAGGTTGCTCCATATATACTTCTTCAGACAAATCACCATAAAGAAAAGCATTTTTGACATCTAATTGATATAATGGCCAATCGAAATTCACAGCAAGAGAAATAACAACACGAACAGAGTTGAGACGTGCCACAGGGGAAAAAGTCTCAAAATAATCCACTCCATAAGTTTGAGTAAAACCTTTAGCAACGAGTCGAGCTTTAAGACGCTCGATTGAGCCATCCGGATTGTACTTGATAGTGTACACCCAACGACACTTCACCACATCTTTCCCAAGGGGAAGATCAACCAATGACCACGTTTGGCGAGAGACTAGAGCTTCCATTTCCACATCCATAGCTTTCTTCCACACAAGGCGAGACAAAGCCTTAGTGGTAGAAGTAGGAATTGTGTGAGTTTGTAATGATAGAGCAAAGTCATGTAATGGAGAAGGAAGATGTGAGAGAGACACATAACGCTTAATAGGGTAAGCCAAAGAGGATTTTTGTGTGCAAGACCAAGTACCTTTGCGAAGGGCAATAGGAAGATCATCTGGACCAGGAGACAAGGAGGAAGATTGATTGGAGGGCATTGAAGAGCTGGAGACTGGTGGTGCCGTAGACTGCTTTCGCCGCTGATACACCTGCAAGGGAGGAGATACTAGAGACGGACTAACAGAATCTAGGGGGATTTGTTGTGGGATAGGAGGATCGGCTACAATGTCAGTCGAAAACTCTTTACCCTTGGTAGAATAGTATGGTGTGCCCTCGAAAAAGATAACATCAGCACTAACATATTGAGTATAAGTTGTAGGATCATAACACCGATATCCCTTCGTGTACGTGAATACCCGAGAAAATACATTTAGTAGCACGAGGGAGATAGTTTATCGAACCAGGAACGTAGGTTATGAACAAAACAGACACACCCAAAGACGCGCGGGGTAAGAGAGAATAACGGCTTGTCAGGAAATGCAACACTGATTGGTGATTGATGATTGAGGACAGTGGAAGGCATACGATTTATGAGGTAACATGCGGTAAGGACAACATCACTCCAAAATGATTTTGGCACATTCATATGAAATAAGAGTGAACGAGCAACTTCTAGAAGGTGACGGTATTTTCTCTCGGCCACACCATTTCTGAGGGGTATAAGTACAACTTGTTTGATGTATAATGCCAAGATTAGAACAAAACAAAGAAATTGATTTCTGTGTATATTCTAGAGCATTATCTGTTCGCAAAATTTTCAGGGATGTATTAAGGCGATTAGTAACCTCATGATGAAATAATTGAAAAACATGTAAAAATTCAGAGCGGTCATGAAGCATATAGAGCCATGTTAAACGAGAATAATCATCCACAAAAGTAACAAAGTACTTAAAACCATTTCTACTAGCAATACGGGAAGGTCCCTAGATGTCCGAATGAACAAGTTCAAGTAAAGTAGATGCACAAGAATCATTACGATTAGGAAAGGAACTACGATGATGTTTCCCAAGTTCACAAGCCTCACACTCAAGAGTAGAAATTGATTTACACTCGGGAATTATTTGTTGTAACTTAAATAAAGATAAATGCCCTAAACGAGAATGCCATAATAGGGGGTAATAGAACTAGCAGCTAGACCATTGGCGTCAGCAGTGGAGACACCATTGAGATAGTAGAGTCCATCACATTCATGCCCTCCACCAATCATCTTCTTTGTCTGAAGGTCCTGAAAAATGCAATGAGATGGATAAAATGTAACTGAACAACTAAGAGCTTTAGTTAACTAACTAACAGATAACAAATTTAAAGGAAGTTGGGGAACATGTAAAACAGAGGACAAAGATAAGGAAGATGTAAGTGGAAGCAGGTCCCGATCCAACCACTTGAGTCGATGAACCATTAGCTAAAATAACTTCGGATGAAGGACTAGAATTAGTGTGGGAAGAAAATAGTTCTTGCTTACCCGTCATATGACTAGAAGCCCCGAGTCAATGACCCAAGAGGCGTTAGGAGACAAAGTAGAGAAAGAGGCCATGTTACCCGTACGTGCAAGAGTAGCAAAGTGGATGAGAAATTGGAAGCCTCTAGTTGTTGGACACGTTTGATGAGTTGTGCAACCATATCATCTCGAGCCGTAGACTCGGAAGAACTACCCCGGGTGGGAGAGATGGGTTCATGTCGCCATTTGTAAGACACATTTCGAGCACTCCTTCAGACATAGCAAGTATTTGCAATAGCGATCGTTGAGCCCACTCGGGCTTGCCATGCTTGGCCCAACAAGTGTCAACAATATGACCGAATTTGCCACAGTGTATACATTGACGACTATCTCGATCAGAACTTTGTCCATTACGTCCACTACCACGACTACGATTTCCCCCGAAACCACGACCTCTATTGGAAAATCCACCACGACCACGACCACCACTACCAGCCACAAATGCTGAATTGTTTTTAGATGAAGTAGAAGACGGAGGGACAATGCGCTGAATTCGACAAAATGCTTCATTCATAGAAGGAACTCTCTCTCTCCAGCAAGAAGGCGACTCTTCACGAGGCTGTAAGTCAGCATTCAAGCCAGATAAAAATTTGGCCACTTGAAATTCAGATCGTTGTGTCTTTAGTCTCTCAAGATCAGTAGTGATGGGCTGATAAAGATTGAGTTCTTCCCACATACCTTTCAAAGCACTATAATATTCTCCAAGAGACTTGTCTCCCTGTTTAAAATTAAAAATCTTCTCATATAGTTCATAAACTCTAGACATATTTTTGTCTTGTGAGTAACTCTCCATAAGATCATCCCACACTCCTTTAGCGGTTGTGTGGAACATGACATTAACGGCGATGGATGGTTCCATGCTATTCCATAACCACACCAGAAGTGTATCATTCTCTCTCATCCAACCATTATAGTCTCTAGAATTTTCATCAGGAGGGTCTGTGGTAAGATAATGAAGTTTCCCTTTGGCATTAATATAGACCTTCACAGCTTGGGCCCATAACAAGTAATTGGAGGATCCATTTAATTTAATAGTGGTAATTTGAACGTTGACACTATCTCGTAGAAGCCTTAGTATCACTCATGATGATAATCTCAATATAAGTATATCTACCACTAATCAAGGAGGCTGAAACTTTAGTGCAAGTAACAAAGCAGCAACGCTAATGTATAATCAGATGTAATTGGCTCCATCAATTAACCAAAGGGATGCTGAAAACTCATAAATAGAGACTGCTGTATAGAAGAAAATATCTGACCAGAAATCTCGATTCAAATAATTATATGTTTGACGGAAAACCAGCAAGACTAGTCAACCATAATCGATAGAATACTCTGATTCTTGAATCCGCTGATCAGCAAGTGTTGTAATCCATGTTCATAAACCGAACCTGATGAATCCGATTTCTGATCTCATATGTATCGAGACTTGAAGAGAAAACAGATAAAAATTGCAGCTTTAGGTGGCTACGCACCAGA
This sequence comes from Eucalyptus grandis, assembly GCF_016545825.1. Taxonomy (NCBI): domain Eukaryota; kingdom Viridiplantae; phylum Streptophyta; class Magnoliopsida; order Myrtales; family Myrtaceae; genus Eucalyptus; species Eucalyptus grandis. The sequence continues at coordinate 17,882,790 of NC_052621.1, forward strand.
GAAGAAGTAGAGTTACTAGGGGACTCTCAAACCAGCAATATGATTAAGTAATCAGATAGTTAGACCCGCTACGATACCATGTCACAAAACTGATTAGAGAACGCAGCAAGTAGAAAGAGAGAAAGAAGGAAGAGAGAAGGAGGAGAAAGAGAACGTAAAAGAAAGAAAGAGAGGGCTATAGTTTTCTGTAATCACAGAAACCCTACACCCATTGTATTTATATTGAATATAAATTGTATATAACAATAATATCCTTATGTAAGTAAAAAAGGAAATAAAACTCTGATAATAAAGGAAACTCAATTAAAGTAACTTAGCAGTTTTCATTACAATTTTAACTTTTTGTGCTAGGAAGAGGATAGTGTATGCATTTTCACCATGGTTCCTGTGAGAGCATGTGCTTGTGTTTCCTGGGATTGTATATGGAAAGGTTATTGTGAAATACAAAATATTAAGTGACAAGCATGAAACATATCGATGCAAGTTGTCAAAAACATAAGAATGTTTGGAGAAAAATAACTAAGGTATCAGCACTAGAGCATCTCAACTAATGGGAAGCAGCAGCATAGACATACAAAAGAGAGAAATCCATAAATTAGGGTGGTGAAAGTAGGGATTGGACTCCAAACACTAGGAAGAGAAATCCACCTAGGATGGTCACCTGCATCAACAAGCATAAAGGTGAATGGATTGAGGACCACATGGAAGAAAGAAACGACTGTGTGAGCTGAGCAAAGTAGCAAAGGTGAGGGGAACTACCAGCCTCTCTGATATCTTAGAAGCCAGGCTCTTTCCCCCTATAACAGCAGCAACTGTGCACAGCACTTGTGCCCTGAAAAAATGACGAAAAAGTTAAGCAGTGGGATCTGTCCTAGAGTGATGCTTGTATTCTCTGGTGGACTAGATTCGATGTAACCAGTGAAGAGAACAAATTAAGCTCTGCTCAAACAGCAGTTATGGTGCCAAGATGTAAGTGGCCACTATTAGAATTGCATTGCTTTGCGCCAACATGGAATACTCGATAGTTGCCAGCTTGAATCCATGATTAGGTTAACCTATGTACAATAATACTTACAGTATTCCACCAAGCACTACTCCCAAAGTGTCTTCATCAGCTGCCAAGCCAATTGTTGCTATCTGCAGTATTTTACAGATGTCAGATTGTTAAGCAGAGTGAATACTCTCAAAGTTGTTTCTCTAGTCCAAATTGTTATGCAGATCCCATAAATTCAGAATTAGATGAGCACTACTTTGCATAATTTACTCTGGCTGGCACTTCTTTACCTGGCTTTTATCGCCCCATTCGCCAAAGAAGGTGAGCGAGAATGCCTGCAAAGCAGTCACCCTGAGTTAGGCTGGGTCTTAACATGTAGGTTTCATGGAACCCAACTACATAAAGTGAGTTTATTTTTGCTTAGCAATACCATTTCTGTGGAGAAAGGTGAAGTTATGTTCAGCATGGGAAGGAGGAATCACCTTGAGAAAGACAGGTGAGAAGAAGTGGGTGAGGAATGGCTTCTGTTTCTTCTTCAAGTTGTCATCAGCCTGAGAAAAAATAAAAGACGCACAAAGAGTGTGATGTAGACGATTAGTTGAAACATAGGAAGCAGAAGTATGACAATTTCTACAGTGAATTGGAGCAATGCCTGCACTTAAATGGATGGCTATCAAAGTAGGTTTAAGTCAAAGAATAAGAGCAAGGAGTCCACCTTAGAAGCTGCTTTTGATTTTTCAGAACTTGCTTTCAAATCCTTTTCCTAATAAACGCCAGAAACGTGCAGGTCAATGATGATGCCTTTCTTTGAAAACAGCTTAAGCAGAGAGAGAGAGAGAGAGAGAGAGAGAGGAACACTGACCAATTCCTTTCTACTTCCTCCAACTCTTCATTGTCACTGCCAAAAGAAAGGTAGTTTGCATAAAAGGAAAAATTTGCATTGATGCTACAACTAAAACCACCAAGCGTTTTGTGATGGGAAGGGAAGAACAATAAAGAGAGAAAAAGGCTTGAAAAGAGAACGAAAAGAGAGGAAAAAAAAAAAGCATTACTCATCATCCTCATTGAATCCTTCCCAGAGAGACCGGAGACCAAACAGGAAAAACAGGAATGTGGTCAAATGATGTGACCATCCCTTCGAGAGCTGCTCAGTCAACGAAGTTAATAGATACGAACCCATATAATGAACCATGAATCGGTGAGAATTGAGAAGTGATTGTAATGCTGACCAGATTTGGAGCAGCCCAGCCAAGCAAAGCCGAGATCACTGTCGTTGCCTAAATTTCGATTACAATTGCAAACCGTTTACTTTAAAAATGAAATTATAGTGAAGAAATGGAACATAAAATGAGAAGAATGAGAAAGAAAATGCTTACAGTTACTGAAACTAGGCATCCTAGCAAGACACTCTTCCTTGGATATCGCATTGCCAGAATCTTACCAAGGCAGAGAACAAATGGTGTTAACATCACTAATGAACTGTCCATTCAAGCCTGGTCTACTTATGATTCAGTTTGTAATAGCATCGATGCAGAGTCTATAGCACAGATATTAACCAAATTTCTGAGACAGAGTAGCTTCAATTCTGTTCATTTTTATGACCAGACTGCAGCTGCCAATGAAAATGACTATTTGTGATGCCTGGCTGAGTTTTACTGAGATAGCGTGAGTCGACATGAAAAATATCTGTGTCGATGCATGATTTGGTCAACATGGGTTGAGTGCTAATGTAGATATCTTTTTTTGGCATATTCATGGTTCGGTCTTCTTTATATGTGAACTGCGTAGCATTTGCTGGATATAACCTTTTCTATTGAACTACCTGCAATGTCAGCGTGCCATAGCAGGAAATGCCATCTAGATCTTGATTGAGATCAAGAGAACACTTGTAGATTCTCCTATTTCATGAAAGAACAAGTTCCGGGTATTGGAACAAGAAAACAAAAAAGGGGCACGAGGGCTTACGGCGGCAACGCAGAACGTCCGGTCACCAACCTCGGAGAGCATAGTCATGGTGAGGGACTTGGTGAAACCCTGAATTCAGACAGCAGAAAGCAGAACATGAGCCACATCGCATGCCAAGAACCAAACGAAAAGAAACTCCAAACACACGATATGAATCCAGAGAGTTTGATAGAACCTGTACTACTACAGAGTTCATTTTTTGTCTCGGCAACAGGGAAAGAGCTCTTAGCGGCAAAGGGGGAGATAGGGAGAGAGAGCTTTGACGAGAAATGAGCTGCAAGTACTATGAGTTATGTTTGACATCTAGTGAAGATGTTAGAGATTCCACATTTCTTATGTCAACGTAAAGCTTTTCCCCAGAAGAGCTGAGCCGACCCTGTCATATAAAATAAAAGTTGTAGCTTTGGCTGGCTTGCTTATTTCTTTCTTTCTTTTCTTGCGATTGACTGGCTTCTTCAGGTGGTATACAGAGAGATGCATATAAAATTTTGATGAGTTGAATGGTAGCTAAGTACGACAGATGATGGAGATAAGCGAGGACGTTGTCATGTGAGGGAGGTGTTTAGTAGAAGCCTACGAGAGATCATGGGAGTGATGGAATAAGCTGTGAGGACCTCGTCATGTGAGGGAGGCATTCGTTTTAACAGCCCCAACACATGTTTGTCTCCTCCCAAAAATCAATTAATTAAATTCCTAATTAATATAGAGAAATTAGGCACCCCATGTCGAGCTTAATTAATTTACCAGCGACTTAAATTCCTCGTACTTTGACACGGGCTCGCACGCAAGTCGACAGATTCCATTCATCTTGCTTCGATCGATCAGGGGTGGCTGAGATGGAACTCCAGCTTTCACGATCAATTAATGGGTACCATTATGCTATGGTCATCGTGTTGATTCCGAGCCGTGATTAGTCCCCAGACATGGCCCGATTCTTGAGCTGATCAGATTGAATTTGCGGCTGGAGCTCAAAACTCTAGCTGGTAAGTTCTAATCGGGTGTTCCAACAAGTCAAGGCATCCTGCTCAAAATATGATATTTTGTGACTTGACATTCCATATTATTCAAGATTTATTGCTACATAATCTGACAGAAAGATCCTAATTGAAGGGTTTCATCATTTGGACTCTTCCGCATTATGCATTATCGATATAATATACCAAAGGCAGCCTCGGTTGAGCATATTGTGGTAACTAGAATACGATCACTTCATCATGAACAAAACTAGTGTATAAATTCAAATCATTCAAAGAAAAAACACGCCTAGAGCATCATCACCACCGCCACCACGACATATTATTTGAAAATCACACCCTTAATATCCTTGATATCAAGACTGGGGGAGGAACATGTTTTGTGTATCTTACACGTCGGCATTTTCAGTATTAATCTGGGAATCATCTTTGTTTCCCGATTTCTACAGATGACTAGGTAACCCTGGAATATGCATATTACTTGGTTTCGTGAGTCTGCCACTCCACAATCGCCAGGGTATGCCGTCCTCCGCAGGCAACAAGCTTGGCAACCCAACTCCCTTCAGCTTCAGTCCCATTGAGATTTCCCGGAGGGGGCAGATTTATCGGCACCTCCCCTGGCTGGCCTGTCGTCACTTTCCTTCCATACCCAAGGCGCCCATGGTCACCTCGACCAAACTACATTCATGAAATCGATCGTCATATTAAGGAAGTTTTATAATCATCATCACGCGCATGCCACGCAAGATGAAAGCCTCGGAAAAGAAAAAAAAAAGATCAGGAGTCCAAGGATGTTGAAGTTTACATTATCATTCTGCAACATTCTCACACTATGATAAATCAAGTGCCAAGAAACTTACCGAAAACATACGCCCATCACGTGTTAATGCGACTGAATGTGTGCCCCCGCAAGACACCTAAATCATAGATAAATAAAACAATGTCTAGGTTATGGCCCCAAATAAAAAACTGTCGTGTTTGTATAGCAAGTATATCTCAGAACAATGAGAGTGACAGCGAGAAAGTGAAATATCCAAGAAAATTTAATAAGCAAGCACAATCTCTTGAGCTTCCAAGCAACAAATCATGCCAGCAAATACTTGGTCCTTATGCACAATGAATGCAAATTAAGAATAGTTCATTTAAATAGACTGTCCATCTCCCACTTTATATCCCTACAGAAAAGGGAGTTCAGGTTTTAGCAGGCAGGTTTTCTCAGACACTGGCGGGGTTTTCCCGAAAGATTGCAAATTTTCTGTTTGCACCCACATCTCTTCTTCTGCCATTTCCACTGGGTTTGGTCACATCACCATAAATTCAAACGCCGAATATGAGGTCATTGACCGATGCGTTGGTTTTATGGTGCTTTTGGATTACTGTCTACTTTAATTACTACGAGGAATATTCAGGGATTGAGTTGTCTAGAGATATGCCAGTTGAATTGACTACTTTTTGGACGAAAAAGGCTCTACGCATTAACTTAACCGGGCAGGTTGCACCAAAATATGATTTCATGTATGCTCTCAACCAACATTTCTAAACTCATGGCACAACTACAAAAGAAATTTATGACAGGTAGGTACGGATCAGATGCTTTAACACAACAGGATGCATATGGAATATTACCTGAATAATGTCTTCCCCAGTCAGGAGATGGACCTTCTGGGGAACCATCTTACTGCTCTTATCATTATCTCCAAAACCAAGCCTCCCGTGTTCACCTCTTCCCCATCCATATACCTGCAAGGACATGTGCACCAAAAACACCGTCAATTTTACCAGCCCAGGAGTAAGTATCAAAAGATCAAACTGTCCCTATAAGACTTTACAATCACAGACAAGCACATGGACGTTACAGGAAATTTTGCAGCATAAGTTGAAGCCAGATTCTGATATGTGTAAGCATACATTGGCTATTCATGTGCACTAGACAGAGCTCCTCTATCTAGAGATAATTATATGGCAAAGTACTAAATGGTCAAACCTCATTTGGAATTAGAACTCGTTTTAGGCAATAATTCATATGGCACCTCAACTATGCCAAAACAAATGCTATTAGCACCTAAAAGTCATTAAAAAAACAGTAGAAATACAGAGCGGATAACAGAGCCATGCCAAGAAATTCATCACTGCAGATTCTTACCTCTCCATCATCTGTCAACGCTGTAGAATGCCATCCTCCAGCAGCAATATCAACCTAAGCAGCAGCAGTACAGAAAGTCACTATTTCATTCCAAACAGTGGCTTATAATGACAACTGGTAACAGTTTATGCGCACAAATGTACTGTTCATCCAGTAAACTGAAAAAATGAGGACATTAAAAATGACGAGTTACCTAGACTAATTTATCAGAACATCGACAAGATGTTATAATTCCAGAGTTAAAGCGGTACACACAAAAAGTTCATAAAGCTTTTAGGATTCATAGTGTCTTCTAATGGTAAAACCATTTGCAGTAGTTTTCATGTCTAAAACACTGTCAAATCAGTGTCCTGTTCTTCCACAATGGCAACAAGATGGACCCTCAGTTTAGCAAGTGAAAGATGATACGAGATGGCATTCATCGGTAAGCTTAGCAGAAAACACTGAAAGCAAAGACAAAATAGCAAAAATATCATTAGTACGAACCAGAGTAAGACCAGCGAGCCCATGAACAATGACAGGCTGAGATCTAGGTTGAGTGTCACCAGTGCCAAGTTGTCCATACTCATTATTACCCCATGCCAACAAAGTTCCATCTTCTTGAAGGGCCATATTGTGAAATGCACCAACTGAAATAAGCCTTACCTTTTCAAGACCTTGTACTCGCACTGGAACAGAAATCTGTTTTCTGTGAAGACAAGTAATTATCAGATGAATCCGAGAAGGAAGCTACCATGCCTGAAAAACAATTAACTGAAAGAACCATTGAAATGTCCAAGTAATTAGGCCAATGCAAACCATACATGTCACCTGGTGGCCATGGTTGACCCCACGTCCATACTTGTCCATCGTGTGTAAGTACCACAGAGTGGGTACCTCCAGCGGCCACCTAGAAAAGAAGCACTTGAAAACAGTCACATACCTTGTGACTGGCACATGTAGAAATGGCTCAGAAGCTCAAGAGAAAATCAAGAATTAAGGCCCTAGGAAAGTTGTTAAGAAAGATTTCTTTCACTTCCTAAAGGATGATATGTAGTATTTGAGGGTCATAGTCATACATCACTGCTCAAGTAGACATAAAAAAAAGGCGCGGGAGGGGGGGTTGTTGTTGTCCATCTTGCCATAATCCATCATCACTGGGTTGTCTAATCAAATCTGTGCATTAGTGAAAGTTGAGACTAATTTAGAGGATATATCCTAACTGTAAAAGTTCTGTCAGACGGAATGGTCAAGATACCGAACTGTGGATGGTTCTTCTAAGCTCTTACATATCATTAGCTTATTCAAAATATGGGTTCAAGCTTCTTATAACCCCAGATATTCACAATAGCAAGAAATTGAACCGCACTAAATGCGCAAAGTCGACAACTATAAAACCCCTAGCTACTATAGACAAGTATTAGCAATTTGGGGATTTCACCATAACATGATTGCAAGGTTCCATGAATCACCTGGCGAACTATGAGTTGGGAAGCACAGCGTTGGGGAATCACAATATCCCTTCTCAAGGGCTTCCCAGTGTCATCTTTCCTCCCAGGTTCTTCACCACACTGTCCATACTCATTCCCACCTACAAAACATAGCCTTCCATTGATTGAAGTTCAAAATACCAACATTCGCAGTTTCTACGGTTCATATTTTGATTGGCTGCATCCCACTGGTCAAACGACCACATTTTGTGCATGGTACAAATGAAGAGCTTAAGAACATAGAGGCAAGTATCGTACCCCATGCGTAAGCACGACCTTGATCATCAACAGCAAGACAATGCCAACCACCAATAGCCGCCTAAAAATCGGAACCAGAAGAGCAACGTTAACCACCCGGAAGACAATTTCATGTGAATCAAATTGGCTAAGCCGGCTTTCATGGTAGACACTGTTCAATACCTGAACAATCTTGACATTGGCAAGAGCTTTAACCTGGCTTGGGGTATTCTCAGTCTTGGTTTCTGGCGGATGCCCAAGAGTCCCTCTCTGGTTCCAACCCCATGTAAACAACTGAAATCCAAAAAAACACAGGGAAAAGAAAAGCAAGGACACATCAGGCTATCATACTTCAAAATCTTGGCCAAACAAGAACCGCTCAACAAATAACTAAAACCCAAAAAAATAATTGAAATGATAAACAGGAGAAGCCAAAACGATGAAATCGTGCCAAAGCTAATCATCTCCCATCAAGTAATCACGTTTTTCCCGTTTTCCCGAAGTAAAGTCGCGTTAAGGTGTCGTGGGTCATAGGTCGTCAGCTGAGAATAAAGACGGGAGCTAAAGAACAAGAAACTAATCGCGAGCAGATTTCGACGAAAAACAAATAAAAGGAGAATATTAAAAAAGGACCTGGCCATCCTCGCAAATGGCGAGAGAGTTTCGGCTCCCGGCGACGACGGAGCGAACTTCGTGAGGGTAGAGAGCGCTGATGTCGCAGACACAGTCCTTCTCCTCGTTGTCTCCGAGCCCAAGCTGCCCATCTTCGCCTGAGCCCCTGAAAGAAACCGAGTTCAAACACTCATTTCTTGACGACCCAGAAAGGAAAAACATTCACTTTCCAACTCAGAAGAAGAAGAAGAAGAAGAAGGGATTCAAGAAAAGGGTTGAAGATGGCGGACCAAGCGATGACGGCACTGAGGGTAGACATGAGCGGCGAGCAAATGGGGTTTTAGGGGGGGAGCCAAGGAGGGGTTGTGTGGAAGAAGACAGCAAGAAAAGGAGGAGCCTCGGGAGTGTAGGCGTGAAGGTAGTGCCGCGGCAGCGAGCGTGGCGTCCGGGATTTTATAATGAAATCTTTGGAAGTGGAATTTGTTGCTTTTCTTGAGGCTCTATATATGTCCTCCCCCACCGTGGCCATAAAATTCTGCAAAAGATTCCGTAACGGGGATTAAAAGACTGGGATTCGGACTATCGGCCCTCTCCGTGAGTAATTATCAGGGGAATCGGATCGAGCCAAGTCTTTAAAAAACTTCATCTAAATTCTCATCCAAATCTCACGATCACGTGGATGTACAATAAAGAAAAAAGATATTACTGAGTGAGAGTATAGGGTGCTCGCACCTACACGTTAAAATAAGGAACACTTTACTTTTATGGGAGCTTCAACTCTTCTTATGTGATGAGATTACGTTGGATAACCAATAATCAACGAGACTATAAACTTTTTCCTTAAGTAATTATCTAACGATTCAAACATACCCCACACACACACGTGTGTGTATATATATATATATAAATGAATTCAAATTGTCAAGTTTTGAATTTCATGCGAATTCCGTTACGGCCCGCTAAATTTGATAGTACATATATTGTATTCGTGTAATAATTTTTCCTTGTACATTTTGGAACATCCATGTTTTTAAATGAATCGCTGGAAAATGAATTGGGTTGCCAGTCATTTTAATTGAGCACACAAAAGAAAAATGATCAAAAGGTTGCACAAAAAACTAGAACCGTGCCTAGTTGAATAGTCCTCATATCGGGATGGTCAGGTACCGCTGAACCGATTAAGTCATCCAATTATGTATGATTATTAAAAAACTAATGAGCATCACAATCTGTTTTTCGCTTGTACAATATTAGATGTGAGTTATGACCACTCGTCTCCCTTTGAAAAGACCTTTCGAAAAGCGGTTGATTTGCATACGAGGACGTCGACGACTTATTCATGGCCAAATCACAACCGAATTACAATATGTTGTATAAATGTTTGGATTATGGTAGTTTGGTCGTTATTGTTTCAATTTTTTGCAATGGCCATCCTAACATTTCAAAATCTATTTTAATGTGTTATTTAACGTTGACTTCAGCCAAAATTCTAGTCTTAACTTGTTACGCTATTACATGACTAGCGTTGTCCATCGGGGATGGACCACCTAGATTTTTCAACTCATCAAAATTTAACCCCCTGAGGTTTTAAACATTTTGTAATGTACCTCCAAGGTTTTCAAAGTTTTTGTAATGTGCCTCTTGATATTTGAAAAAAAAAATTGGTGCATTGTCCTTTCAACAATAAATGTATAATCGAAACAAATTAATTAGCAACTAGAAAAAGTTGAAATGTTAAGAAAACAAAATAAGGGGGTGTCGATTGCAGGAGTCAAATTCTAGTAATCTAAAAAGCCAAAGGGCATGATGTTATTCTTCCTTTGAAACGGTGCTTTCGGAAACATGCAGGCCCACTCAACCGAGTCCGGCTTTGGAGAAGAGTTTCAGTCGATCTATCTAACTTCAATCAGGCCTTGGTCATTTCAGTCAAGTGCCATTTGATGATCCAGTTTGATTTTCAATACAATTTTGACGACACTAGTTTTAACAAAACTGCGAGTAATTTTCAGTTTTAGTGCAGCGTTCATTTTACCACTGATTTTTGGAAAGACGATCGTCTTCATCATATGCGCTGATTTTTCGCTTTAGTTTCATTTGGAAGTAATGTTCTATCCATAAAATTGTCAGCATAAAGGTTACTTTTATGTTTTGAACTTACTGTCTAAGAGATGTCATTTCGCAAATATAGTTTCACACCAAAATTCTTGATAAAAATGCGATGGGCAGTTTTACAAATGGAAAAGCGCGATGACAAGTGTGCTAGCCTTTATAATAGTTATAGGGAAAAGAAGCACTTCTAGCGCATCAATTGGTAAATCACTCTTTTCCACTTTGTCAGCTGTCCCCTCCAGCGAATCTGATCCTGGTACTCGTACTGGCTAGTGGCAACGGATGGTGGAAGTATGACTAGGGCAAACACTATATTCTCCAATTAAACATCGAATTAAGAAAACTTTTGCGGCTCTAACATAATGATTGCTCTCGCGCTATAAACAATTAATGTCTTGAAAATTCAACAAATCCAAATAATAATATTCAACAAGAACCTTGATTATCGAGACTTTAATTTCTTTTATGAAGCCAAAAAGGGATTTCCAATGGAGAGAGAATGGTATAAAATTCCGCACGACCCACTAGGGACAATTTGCCCTAGATGCCAACCCAAGATGCCTCTTCCAACGCTGAGACTTTAAAAGAATACCAGAAGCACCAACAGCGACAGGCACAAAATGAAGGGAAAATTAAATGCTACACTTCAATTTTTCTCTTTTTGGTGACAATTGTTCAATATTGCAAGCAAGCAATAGATGTATGAACTTTAGCTGAAGAGTTATACCAGAGACACTAATTCTACCAAAGCAAGAAGATTCACAGAGTGCTGTGGCAAAAGGTGATAGCATTTGACATGAACCGGCGAACCAATTAAAGCACTCGACATATGTCTACCACAATCACTTTGTGAACCATTGGTAGTGTGAGTCTATAGAATTATTCACTTCACAATAAGAAAACCACTGACATCACTACCACGAGACAAAACAGAGCACTGCATCAAGTCAATCTCTTCCCATAACTAACCAGAGAAAAGTACACAGTCCCATAATACTTTCACCCAAAAGCAGTGCAAGTACTAAGATCATGGTGCTGACCAAATGATGTTATAACAAAGCGCTGCCTACATAAGAGTTCACAGTCTTAAAGTACAGAGAAGCCATCTTCGAATGGAGCTCGTCACTGTGGTGGCTGCCCCTCACCAGACTCCCTTTTTGAAGATTCCTTGATCTCATCTCCAGCTTCATCCTGAAACCGAGGACATAATAGTTAAAATAGTGAAACATAACGAATCATTGTCAGGCTACACTGATATGCTTTATCACTCAAAGAATGGGTCAGGTGTTATTTAGCATGATCAACCTCAAAATTTCAATTCTCTCATATAATCTGGCATGGCACTAAAATAGGCAATATAACTAGGATTAAGTGCAATCAAGAAACATTGGTGAACAGTAATTCAGCAGCAAATTAATCAGAAATTACTAAACTAATTGAGACAGTAGATTAATTGCTATTGTGCCAAATTAGTGAACTTGACCCAACCAGAGCACCATGCAAAAAGCAGCCAGTGTGTGTGTGTGGGTGAAAAATGCCTCACCTGAGAAACAACATCCTGTAGTTCCATGTAACATATGAGATAGTGCACTGTGAATGGACAAGTACTATGGAAGTGTGAATGATGGATATGTGTTCACATATCCATGTGTGCGTTTAAGAGAGAGAGAGAGAGAGAGACTCAGACCGTGACATCAGAAGTCCAGAGTGTTAGGTTATCTCGGAGAAGTTGCATAATCAATGTGCTGTCCTTGTATGATTCCTCACCCAATGTATCTAGCTCGGAGATAGCCTCATCGAATGCCTGCCAAACAATTAATGCATTTTGAGAAATGGAAAGGATGACGATTGAAATGGAAGGATTGAGGTCCAAAATGGAGCGGATTAAACATCAAATACAAACTAATACTTTAAATGAGCAGAAATATTTCTGGTGTGACATTAACTCTATCTCATAATGCTGCCTATATCTCATTCCAATCTGGTTCAAAAGGTTCAACAAAAATTACCTGTTTAGCCAGACTGCAGGCACGATCAGGTGAGTTGAGAATTTCATAATAGAACACAGAGAAGTTAAGAGCAAGTCCAAGCCTAATAGGGTGAGTGGGAGCCAGCTCAGCCAAAGCAATATCCTACATCAAACAAACGACAATCAGATTTCTTATTATTATGCGAGTATTAAACACAACCAAATGCCAATGGGAGATGGAAGCAAATAAAAAGCAATTATGATTTAATGAGGCAAGCAGAAAATAAATACCCACCTGAGCAGATTTATAAGCCAACAAGGTGCTCTCAGCAGCCTCCTTCCTCTCAGTTCCCGCCTTAAACTCAGCCAAGTACCTGTGGTAATCACCCTTCATCTTCAGATAGAACACCTTTGACTCAGCAGATGAGGCTGATGGAACGAGATGCGACTCAAGGAGATTGAGAATGCCATCACAGATCTTGCTGAGCTCAGTCTCAATCTTCCCCCTATACTCCTTGATAATCACAACATGGTCCTCATTTCCCCTGCTCTCTTCCTTCTGCTCAATGGAAGAGATGATCCTCCATGAAGCCCTCCTGGCACCAATCACATTCTTGTATGCCACGGAGAGGAGGTTACGTTCCTCAACAGTAAGCTCCTCGACATCAACCGTCTTGGCCACTTTCTCCATAAATTCCACCATTTCCTCGTAACGCTCGGCCTGTTCAGCCAACTTGGCCATGTACACATTTTCCTCGCGTGAAGAATCAGCTGCCGCCATCTTCAACGTGCTGATCAAATTACAAAAGCTGCAACGTGGAATAAGCAAACACCATCTCTGAGAGCGCTAATAAGATGTAAAAGTTAACTCAAGGCCACAAAGAGACCATCCAGTGATTCAAGAGTTACTTCTCTAACCAAACACAGCAAAGGATCATTTATACCAACGTTATCAGCAAACACAACCGCAATGAGACCGGATGGTGTAAAGAAGGAGTTACTGAACGCATTAGGCATCAGAAAAAAAAAAAAAAATCTTAATATGGGACGTGTCAAGAAAATACGACGACCCAACATCTCTAGAGCTTATAATCTCTCTAAAAGATTAATAAAATAGCATATACTCGATATATTAATCACCAATCATCCGGCTACATACTGCTAGGAGCACCACTCCCAAGCTAGGAGCCCTCTTCTCTCCCCCTCGTATGCATTCGTCAGCTAGGTATCAGGAATATCTCATTTAAATCCTAAACCATACAAACCCATGTTCTGCTTTTTCAAAAAAAAAAAAAAAAATCCTTTTCTTGCCCAAGATCATCCTACGAAGCAAACAGATCGAATCCGCGCTCGACTTGCTCAAGAAATAAAAAAGGAAGCAAAACCCGACTACACTAATTCGCACTCCAGACGCTCTCCATCTCCGGCAGATTCATTTCCCGACGCCCTTTCGCGGCCCCGACAAAGTCGTCCCCCGGAGTCCAAACCCATCAGTTGCCGTCAAAACCAGATTTTCAACAGATCCCAATCGACAGGAGCATCAGCTAGGGCTTCTTTTGGGGGAGGGAGTTAACAGATCAGAACGAGAATCCCTTTCAATTCGAACCCCGCCGAGACCCGTACGCGCCGCCGCTAAGGCCGCGAAACTGCGGCCCGATCGAATCAAACAGGAGCCCGCCGAAAAGGCACAAACAAATCGACCGATCGCGAACGCGCGACAACGACAGATCTCAATCGCAGCTCTTTCCCCCCCGAAAAAAGGAAGGACCCGAGAGCTCAGAACCGACATCGAACAGCTCGATCCGAGGAAGAGGAAGAAAGGCAGATAGAGAGAGAGAGAGAAAGTACCTGCGAAGCTGCGAATGATTGGGACTCTCTCGTTCGGAGGTGAGCGAGAGACGTGCAGAGAGGCGGAAATGAGGAGGACCGGAAAGCGGAGGAGGGCCTTTTATAGGGGGAAAGGAAAAAAATATTGAAAAAATGGGGGAGGCGGAAAGTCCAATAGTGGGGCGACGCGTGGTGGGCGGCAGACTTACGGTTGTGTGGGAGGTCGTAGCCGCTCCATCTCGCTCCGCTGGGTCTTTGACCCTCGAACTTGACTCGACCATTATGGAAAAACTTGGCCCTCTAATTCTTTTTTTTTTCTTTTTTTGTGAAGTTAAATTCGTCGATTGCTTTCAATTGTGCAATCGAATTCTCAACTTGATGTTTAGTAATACAGTGGCCAAGGAAGGAATAGATTTTGAATAAAAACAAAAAGTAAAAAAAAAGTTCACTTTTTTATTTTTAGGAATAGAAATGAAAAAAATATTTCTAAATAGAAATTATTTTTAAAAATAGAAAGGTTATTAAACGTATCTTAAGTATATATAAAATCAATGAGAAACCGTGTTGCAAGATGTCCGCCATAGCTCCAATTGCATGTTAAGTAATTCACCAATTTAAAATCGTCATAAGAAAGGGATATTAGTACAAGGGGGACCAATGATGTACTTGTGTATTTGAACCATCAAACGTCTATAAATCAGTGTTGATTGAGAAAGTTCCATTCCCATCGAATGTCATTTGAATCTATAATGCCAAAAGTTGGGAAAAAGGAATAAAATATGAACAGAAACAAAAAAGTAAAAAATGTTCACTATTTTTATTTTTAGGAATAAAAATGAAAAAAAAATATTTTTGAGAATAAAAAGATTATCAAACATACCCTAAGTATATATAAAATCAATGAGAAACCGTGTTGCAAGATGCGTGCCATAGCTCCAATTGTGTATTGAATAATTCACCAATCAAAATCACTATGAGAAAAGGATATTAGTACAAGGGGGACCAATGATGTACTTGTGTATTTGAACTGTCAAACGTCTATAAATCGGGGTTGATGGAGAAAGTTCCATTCCCATCAAATGTCATTTAAATCTATAATGCCAAAAGATGGGAAAAAGGAAATTTTTTATTTTCGTTTGGTATGATGAATTTTTTGCTCTTCAAATATATTTTTTTCATGTAAAATTGCTCCGATTTGAAATGATTTATTTCCGAGCTTGAAGAGAGCTACAATTCCTTTTCGAGTGGCGCCTGGGCGTGTTTTGATATTAGACGTGATCGAATTGAGTGGGTCGGGGCTCTAAGATTGGGCCTGATTCAACCCATCTTACCAATTTCGGTAAGCCCATTAGACCTCCTAACGTATGGCCTTATCGAAGCTAGCCCAACAGTGCCCTTTGGGCCAATTGGGCTTGAGCCGGCGAGAGCCCAAGTAACTCCGAGGGCCGCCGGGCGCAGGATTAGGTCAGAAAACTTCGAACGAACGATGCTTCGGCCGTGTTGACTCAGCCGCTTCTCAATTCTCTCCACTTGTTGTATGGAAATAAATGATTTGAAAAACATAATCCTAAAAAATGATTACTTTTATTGCTTATAAAAATAAATAAATAAATAAAATTTCTGTCTACAAAAATATCTAAGTATAAATTACTGTCAATAATGAAAATATATTTTAATGACTAATTATTTTAAGAGATATGAGCAATCGTATTTAGAGAAATTGAAACAAATGGAGCCTTGGTTTTGTCGAGGGAACTGATTCAACATCTCACAAAACATCTGCACGGAATCTGCATTTGATGTGCCAGGAAGTCAATTCGTGCCTTAATTTATGGGGGTAATTGTTAATTTTGAAAGAGACTTTAATTATGGTTTAATCATAAATTCATCATTTTTTTAACGAAAAATGAGTGATTTGAAAAATATTTGCATAAAAATGATCGTTTATATCTTTCACAAAAATGAATGAATGATTGGACAAAATTATTAGCAATAATGAGAATATTTTCTATTGATTAATTTTTTAAGTGATACAAATGATTATCCTTTAGAAAAAAATACTTTGAATCATTCACGCTAAGGATAACTTAAAATTTCCACTGCAATAAAATATTTGAGAATTTAATTATTAATAAGATTAATACTACAAAAAAATTATAAATTAGTGTAATTGTGATGAATTTACCAAAAACTGATTTTTTATAATAAAAAGTCCTAAATTAGTACACCATGAAAAATTTATCCTTCATTAATTTTTGTTAAATTTATCATCAAGTGTATATTAACTTGAAATTTTACTCTCATTGTGATTTTTTTTTTTTTGTATTATTAATTCAATTAAATGGAAACTAATAGTGAGTAAACTTACCATGAATATATCGGTCCAAGGTTTTATACGGTAAAAAAATTAGATTCAAGTGAATTTGTCATAAGTATACCAATTTTTGATTTTTCATGGTATTAACCGTTATTAATAATGTTAACTAACGTCCCAATGTTAAAGCTAGCACAAGAAACGACGGCGTAGACGGAGAGCAGGAAAGGAGGCCCGTTTGGTTAAAATCGAAGGAACGCAAAACCCCAGGCCCTCGCAGTCTCGCTTCTTCTACCTCCGCGCACCTTTCCCTACGGCGAAGTTTTGAATCCGACAGACGTTGCTCCTCCTCCTTCGATTTCCAAGAAGAAGACCCTTCTCGTCTCTCGATGGGTTACGTTCAGGAGGCGCGCGAGAACCACGTCAAGAAGAAAGTCGAGGAAGGTTCTCCCCTTGATCCCACTCCCCCATTTGTTTTAATTTCTCTTTACGATAAGGAAGGTTGGGATTTTGATGGCGATGATTTGAACTCAATCGGGTCACCGGTGATCGCTTCTGATAGCTAAACCAAAGCGCGGTTTTGGGTAGTGCGCAGGCGGCTTCGCCGTTCTTTCGGGTGTGCTGTAGCCGTAGATTAGTCTGATTAATGCTTTTATTTTCTTTCGGTTTTCTTTTTTATGTAATGGATCAATGGGGAAGAGAGGGAGATTTTAAGGTTCTCTGTAGACAATTCGAGTTCTACATGTGTGTTATGTTGTTTGCATTTTTTTTTTTTTCGAATTTCTTCGGCTGGCTAAAGCGCGTCGCGGCGTTCCTCTTTTGCGTCCAGCTTTACGCAGCAAGATGAAGCAGAAGGCTCTGAAAGAGTGCGATTATTATGCTTCGAAGTATGCGGAATGCGCCGTGGGAAGAACCTTTTCTGTGGTCTGGCAGTGCCGCAAGCAAGCGAAAGAATTGAATGATTGCCTTCATCACTAGTAAGTTCTCTTCAGTAAACCCTTTTCTGTTTCGCTGTGAGACTTTGTACCAAACGTGGTTTGCACAACTTTTTTGGGATCGCTTAGCAAGGTTTGGTTTGATGGTGGTGGTTTAATGTATCAGGAATGATAATGAATTTGGCCCATTTACTATTTAATACTCGAGCATGTTCAACTACTCTGGATATACCGGTTACTAACACTACCCCCTTTATATATTTTACGATTTGTTTATGTTAAACTGAAAATGTGGTTGGAATAAGACAATCTTGGGCATATCATTGAGTCACTGATTTCGTTTGATGCAAGGGGTTTAGAATCTTTTAATTTGTCTGTGATATGTTGTTTAAACACTAGTGGAAGTATGGATTTCATTTGCTCGGAATGTGGCATTGTGAAGTCCCGGTCGTTTCTATCCTATAGTGGCAATGATGGTATGAATGGGAGGAAAGTGGTTATACTAATATGATTCCCCCGAAAGTCTTGTCTTATGTGGTAGAGTTGTGGGATGCAGTGTGCACGATGCATAGGCGATGCACAGGCGAAGAGCCATCTCACGTGCTGGGGAAAGCTTTCTTCCTAATGCAATGTGGGATGTCAATTTAGAAATATGCTCATATACATCAATGCAAGATAAACTTCCAAGGTTTGATTTTACTATTCTAGATAGTGAAACTTACTTTGGAACATTACATGAGATCTACATCATCAGGTCAAGGTAGAGTTTATTGAAGCTGAGTCAATTGGAGTGACATCGCTTATTTTCCTTAAAGTGCTGAGAAGTCAGGAGAACTTGATGTTGAGTTCATTGACAATAGTACAAAAGTAACATAATGAAATGAACTTGGAGCTGGAAGATAAGATTGAGAAGTTTCATTTCAGGGCTTTTCAATATTAGATGAGGACACAAGACTGCCACAGAGAGAATTCTTCTAGCAGTTGCTGTCCACTGAATTTCAAGGAAACATCTTTAATGGCTTAATCTGTGCAGAAATACATGTTAATGTTAAAAATGGATATTCCCCCAATATCTGACACTTCTCTGTGGGTTCTTTGGCAGCACAAATGATGCTGTCTTGGAAGAGATGAAAAGAGAGTATGCACTAAACCAAGAAGGGAAAGGCCCAGCCAAGCCTTAAGTGACACACAGATCTCGCCTTCGGTCTGCTCGTGTAAATGGGAATCAAGCAGTTGTATACTCATGCCATCTTCAGATGAACTTTTGGGTTTCCATTGGAAGATTTTTCACAGGCACATGTTGTCCAGATTTTGGCGCATTAGAGCATCCTGTTGCAGCTTACCTGACCTATGGAACTGAGAGAGTGTGTCCAAACCAGTTTTAGCCTCACTCTTTAATCAGGTGAAACCTGAAAATAATTATTGCCCTCGATCGTACTTTGTATCATGAGGACTTGTGTTTTCTTTTGTCTTTCCCTGCTTCGCTTCTATTACCTTTGAGGCTGAGTTGCTGCTGCACAGAACAGGATCTACCATTCACTGAGTGATGTACTGCGTAGGGCTATGTACCGATTTTTGGCTAAATAATCATTGATAAATCTGCATGATTGTGTTAATATTCAGTGGAAGGTACAAATCCTTCACTGTCTTAGATTCAATGTCAAACAAAGAGCTTTCACTTAGTGCAGAGTTTGAGCTTTCATCTCTTTATGAATCCATCTTGAGTCTATTTGGAAACTGAAAACCTTTGCAAATTCCAAACTTTGGTATATGAGGGCATTAAACGTCCTCTTACAAGCCAATGAAGACGCTTCTGCAGCTGATTCTTAGGCGGACTTGCAGTTTTCAAACAGTAATATTCATCAAAGAGGTGTGAATTTTTTAAAGAAATTGGACTGTAATGACATCGATGGGATCTGCAAAATGAGTCTAAACATTTGGAGGATTAAGTACAGATTTAGCTCTCTAAGTTTAGGCATTTGTGCGATTTGATCTTCTATTTTTAATGTTGTGCAATTAAGTCCTCTGAACTTTTTTGATTTGTGTGATCAAGTGTATTGTTTACTTGTTGTAAGTAATGCTTTCACATTACGATTTCCTTTTCTCTTGTTTTTCCTATTTGCTTTGTGCTCATTTGGAAGCAGATTAGCATCACCTGTTATTTGTGTCGCATAAACAATGTCACGTCATTGATTAATTGATGGTTTAGTCGAAGTGGTTGACCGAAGGATTTGATTGCACAATTCAAAAAGTTAAAGGATTTGATTGTACAAAATAGAACTTGAAGGACCCATATTGCACAAATGTAGAAAGTTAGAGGACTTGATTTAACGAAATAAAAATTAGAGGATCAAATCGCATAGATGCTGAAACTTAAGGACCATAATATGCACTTTGCCCAACATTTCTACTATGAATTACCTATGGCCGTGCGCGGTCCGTGTTGGGCCGAGGCAAATTATGTATTTATGTCCGGGTCTGGTTTCTATTTTCTATTATTTTATTAAATCTAATATAGAGGAAACAATCAAGTCCCTTTTTACTAACGGCTCGGCCCTGCCCGGCAAAGGCCATGTAGGCCTTGCTGGGACCATGCCGGTGCGCTGGTCATTCCTAATCCGGACATTTGTTTAGCACGATACAGGGTGTTACGCCCTTCCCAGTATGATTTACTGTTGTTCTGAAGAAGCTTTTCTGTTGCTAGCAATGTCACAGCCAAAATTCCCTTCCATCTTGTGTAACTGAGAAAACTGGTAATGAGTAACATCTTGAGCATGTTCTCTTTGAAAACTCAGGCACACGATGCATAAATCTGGCTGTCAAACACAAAAAAAAGGTTTGAACTACAATTCGGGCCCAAGATGCATAAATCCGGCCGTCAAACACACAAAAAAAAAAAAGGTTTGAACTACATGGAGCATGTAATCTAGTGTCGTAGACATCAATGCCGGAACAGAGCATATGCTTCCTCTTTCTATGACTGAGAAGAGACTTCCTTGTCAATAGACGGGACATGAAAGACTCCGGTATGTGCACATTGGCGGCACAAATACACCATTTGAATGATCGTTATGAAAGCCCCCAGCTTCAGAGCTACTTTATTCTTCGGGTTTTGAGACGGCATGCTGTAAAGACCCGAAATGTCGGTTTGCCCTTTCCACTATGCTTGGTCGATATCATGCAAAAATCAACCAAAGAACAGTTTAATATATACGCACCAGGTTGTCATTCATTTTCTCGGAAGTTAACGAAGCCTTTGGAGTGTCCTGCTTGGCACCTTTTGTGTGAAAACAGATTTTAATAGACTCTGGCTATGCCAGCCACGCTAAGCGGAGAAAGGTCCATTTATGTCATAATCTTTAGGATTGGAGATGGGTTTCACTTAGTTGTATGAAAATCATTTGAAAAGTTTATTGATCTTCGCTCATCCAAGGAATTTGCCGGGCATCATCAGGATTGAGAAAAGATGGGACATCCCTTGACTGAACTATTTGCTCATTGCAGTTCAGTCCATCAACAAATGCAACCGGAGGAGGTGAGCAATCCTTCGACGCAGCAACAGTTTCGGCTCCAGCAGAATGTATGTTGCGATGGGGCGAGCGATCGAACAATAATATAGACAGAGAAGAATATAAATCGGACACCAGATTTACATGGTTAAGTCGTAAAGACCTACGTCCACTGGGAGAGCAACATCGAATTTTACTATAAATCAAGCGATACAAGGAGATTACATATTCAAGTCATTCAAACACTCTCTCGGTGTTTCTCAAATCCTAATTTAACCCCAAACCCAAGTGTTTATAAATAAACAAACTCACTTGGGGATAAACTCACGGCACAAAATTATCATGCATTTAAGCTTGAACGAAAACGCTCTACGTACGTCAAATAAGAACAGCGTCTTCATGTACGTATCCTCTTTGTAGGGCTTCTGCAAGAGGTGCGGACGTCCGAAAAGCTTCTCTGACGTGCGGCTCCTCTCTACGTAGGGTTCTTTTACGTAGGTCTTCGTGCATGCCAAAAAAGGAAATACGTGTGTGCCCAAGAAAAGTCAAATTCTTGGGCCCACCTATTTTGTCTACGTGCAGGGACTTCTTCATTGGGCGTGGAGTGTGCATGTGTGTCCAAGGTCAAACTTTTGACCTTGGGCCCACCACTTTAACAAATCTTCACGAAGAGGGACTTCACGCGGCTTTCCTTTTATGTTTCGTTCATCCAACTCCATCAAGAAGACTAATTTGTATACCCATCTCCCTTTATTTCAAATTAATTTATTTTCAAAATTCAGCAATTCGCTTCGAGCTTAAACTCAAGACAATTTTTTAACAATCTCCACATTGGCTTGACGTTTAAGCCATAGTGCAATTGCTTTGTAAAAATTCAAATTCTACTAATACTTTCACATAGTCCTCAATGGGCTCAATCGCCACAGATATTATCCAAGTTCAAGCCTTGCTTGAACTTCGCCATACCCGAGGACCTCATCATACCAACTCCATATGCACCTTTAACTGCTTCGCAAGGATTTTCTGACACAACCTCCTCAACTGCAGATAAAGTAAAAACATTGTTACATCCATATCTATCAGGAGATCGAATACATACCTTGTCAATATCAGCAATTATAACAATCATTGGCTCTATAGGCTCCACCTCGCTATGAGCACCATCTGTGTCGATTACTTTGCTAGTACCTATACTCGCTACCTCATGAGTTTTTGGTTGTAACTCCACCTCAAGCTGAATATCGTCCAGATCCGTATTAACACTGTCATAAACACTCCTAGCTAGAAGTACTGAAAACTCATCAAGGATAACTTCTCTGCTGTTAACAGGTGAATTTATATCCGGGCACCACAACTGATCGCTCCACTCACCTTGTGGATAGCCATGGAATATGCACATTGCCCTCCAATCAAACTTACCATCACTCACTTAAAAATAACACGGGCAACCAAACATTCTAAAAATAGAATAACTAGCAACGTCACCTAACTACACTTCTTTAAGAGTTCGCCATTCAATAGCAGATGATGGGGATCTATTCATCAGGCAGTTCATCGTACTAAGCATATCAATTAGGATTCTCCTAGCAATACCTGCATCAGAGATAATTTTTCGGGCCATCTCTAGTAATGTTATTTTTGTCAATTATGCAAATTGTTGTGATTTACCGGCACTAGTGCGATGTTTCACTATGCCCTCTTTCATGCAGAATTTATTTGCTAGCTCCGAGTAGAACTCCATGCTATTATCAGTCCGCACATGCTTGATCGACTTACTAGTCTCCGTCTCGATCAAAGCTCTTGATTGCAAGATCTTGACACCAACATCAAACTTGTGCATCGGCATAAACCTCCAGGTCTTCTTCGAGCAGTCCATAGACTCTCGAATAGATGCATCCAACGTCTCTGGGGCGAAACCTGTCATTGTCTCACCTTGAAGTTTATACAGGCCATCGTACTTGATTCCTTTCATTATCACCAGGACACCTCGAACAATCTTCAGGACTCCACCTTTTGAAGAATACCTGCAACCAGCTATATTTAGGACACCCAAGGAAATTAAGTTCTTTTTCAATTCTGGAACATGCCTCACTCTAGTCAATGTCCTCACGATACCATCATGCATTCTGATTTTAACGTCACCAACACCCACAACATCGCACTCAGCGTTGTTCCCTAACCGGACTTTACCACTATCAGTGCACTGATAAGTGATAAATCAATTTCTATTTGGTGTGACATGAAAAGAACAACCAGAATCCATAATCCATCCATCAAACGATGAATCATTAGTGACAGACAAGACATAATCGGCAATATCTGCTACAACTGCAACATTATCTACAGAATCAACCATAATTTCATCACCCTTCTCATTCCTCAACTTAAGGCAATCCTTCTAAGATAACCTCTCTTGCCACAGCTCCAACAGACAACATTAGCAGTCCTAGATTGACTACGTCTGTTCATATTAGTACTACTATTACCCACACGTGTTACAGATCTTCCTCTATTTTCACCGACTAAAGCAGTAGATACAGATTCGCCAGAATCTCTTCTACGAATATCTTCGCTCAGAATCAAATTTCGAACCCCGTCAAACGTCAAATTTGTTGACCTAGAGGAATTACTAATAGCAGTAATAGTAGTATTCTAACTATTAGGCAATGAGGATAGCAGAATCAAAGCACGTACCTCATTTTCAAAATTAATTTCAACTGAACTCGATTGACTAACAATCACATTGAATTCATTGATATGATCTGCAACTGACACACCTTCGCTCATCTTCAAATTAAACAGGCGTCGCATCAAGCAGACTTTGTTGATCGCAGTGGGCTTCTCATACATATCTGACAGGGCTTGCATCAAATCAGCAGTGGTTTTCTCCTTCAAGATGTTAAACGCGATGTTACGAGCCAACGTCAGCCAAATAACACCCAAAGCTCGTCTATCTAGCAAATCCCAATCAGCTTGCTTCATCGTCTCTGGTTTCTCCCAATCAGCTTGCTTCATTGTCTCTGGTTTCTCCCAATCAGCTTGCTTCATCGTCTCTGGTTTCTCCCTAGATAAAGGCAATTGCAGATTCATCTGGTAAAGATAATCTTCAATTTGCATCTTCCAAAAACTAAAATCCTTCCCATCAAATCTGTTTGTAAGAAGGCAAAAGTGAAGGAAGAATGGATGAAGTCCAGAGAGGAAAAATGGAAATCGATGTGAGGAGATTTTACTGTATTATCACTAATGTATTTTGAATGTACAATTATGTAGAGATATAATACAAGCTCTATTTTGTATAAGGAAGTAAATGATTTGGACTATCAATCTAGATCTAGATATAATATTTAATTTACATATATATGAAGATCGTGATCAATCAAGATAATCATGATCAATTAAGATCAAAACGTATCGGGTAATCCGCATATCTTCCAACACTCCCTCTCAAGCCGGTGGCTTATAGATGTCCAAGACGCCTAGCTTGTTTAATAGATATGCATGTTGTCTCTGACATAGGGGCTTGGTGAACAAGTCTGCTAGTTGCTCCGTTGTCCCAATTCCTCTTGTCTCAATTACTCCTTCCTGGATCTTTTCCCATGTGAAGTGATAATCCACTTCTATATGCTTGGTTCTTTCATGCACTATAGGATTAGATGCAAGTTTAAGAGCCGCATCATTATCACAATATAACTTCGTGGGTCCTTGCACTTCTACTTTAAGATCCTTGAGCAATCCTCGTATCCAAACTACTTGACAAATGGCCTTGGCCATAGCTCGATATTCTGCTTCGACTGAGGACAGAGACACGGTGGCTTGTTTCTTGGTTTTACAAGATAGAAGAGATCCTCCCAATTTAATACAATATCCAGTGACAGATCTTCGACTAATCGAACATATTGCATAGTCTGCATCACAATATGCTGTCATCCTCATGTCACATTCCTTAGAAAGAAGTATCCTAAGCCCTAGACATTTCTTCAGATATTTTACGACCTTTAAAGCTGCATCCAAATGAGAACACTTCAACTAATGCATAAACTAGCTAAGTGTCTAAACCGCATATGAGATATAAGGTCTAGTCATTGTCAGGTATATAAGTTTCCCAACAAGTCTTTGATAGCCTGACGGATCACTAAGTAGGGGATCATCACTTCGAGATATTCCCTTATCATAATCTGCGGTGGTCAACTTAGTGTTTTGCTTTATAGGAATTACAACTGGCTTGCATCCTGACAGACCTGCTTCTGATATGATTTCTAGAATGAACTTCCGCTGACTAAGGGAAATTCCCTTGTCAGATCGGGCAACTTCGATTCCAAGGGAATATTTTGGTGCTCCTAAGTCTTTAATATGGAAGGTAGCATGCAAATATTCATTGAAATTCTCTATAGAGGCTCTATCATTTCCCATAACAAGTATGTCATCGACATAAATCATCAAATAGATAGATGACATACCTTTAGTTCTTGAGAACAAAGCATAATCGTGCTTGGATTGCTTGAAGCCTGCTGTTGTAAGAGCGTTGGCAAATTTAGCATACCATTGTCTGGACGCCTGTTTTAAGCCATAAATGGATTTATGGAGACGACACACCTTATTCTCCCCCTGTCTCCGTATGTCTTGAGGGATATCCATGTAGATCTCTTCATCTAGATCGCCGTGGAGAAAGGCATTATGGACATCCATTTGGTGTAAGTGTCAGTCATTAATGGTGGCAACAACTAAGAATGAACGGGCTGTAACATCTTTGGCAACTGGTGAGAACGTCTCGTGGTAGTCAAAACCTTCTCTTTGGGTGAACCCCTTAGCTACCAATCTTGCCTTGTACCGTTCAATGGAGCCATTAGCCCGATACTTGATCTTGTAAACCCATTTATATCCAATTGGTTTACGATGAGCTGGTAATGGAACAAGATCCCATGTATGATTATCAGTAAGTTCCTTCAATTCTGCCCTCATGACCTCTTGCCATTTTGGGTTACTGGAAGCTTCTTCATAACTAGACGGTTCCTTATCTTTGGACAAACGACTAATACAACATATATGCTCCTGAGACAATTTATCAAAGGAAACATATGAAGAGACTAGATACTGAATACCTGGAGAGTTGTGAGTACCACAGACATAATCTTTCATCCAGGTTGGTGGTCTTGTAGCTCATCCAGACCTCCTAGGATGCTCAGCTTCAGTGGTAGGCTATGATGTCTCTGGTAATGAAGTTGTTGTAGTGTCATCAACTTATGCATCAGCAGTGGGTTCCTCCAAGGTATCTCCCTAAATATGTTCTGAAGAATTTGAATTTCCATTAGAATCTTGTAGAGCTGGAACTGAAGGAAGAATAGGATTCCTTGGCTGTACTACTGGTATGTAGGAGAGATCCCGGTATGGTGCTTCATCATAGAGAAAATTATGATGGCTGGAAGCTATCTCTGGATCTCCATGTGAAGACTCCCTTTCAGAAAATGGAAAAATATTCTCATGGAAAATTACACCACGACTTACTATAAATTCTCCTGTGGAAATCTCAAGCACTCGATACCCTTTCTGGAGATTGGGATATCCCATAAAGACGCATCGCCGTGCACGTGGGCTCATTTTATCTCGAGGCCCCATGATTGCAGCATAGCAGAGACATCCGAAGATCCTAAGATGATTTAATTCCGGTTTCTTCCCAAATAGCAGCTCGAATGGTGTCCGCCCATTGAGAATCCGAGTAGGCATTCTATTAATAAGATAAGCTGCTGTGGTGACACAATCACCCCAATATGTTTCCGGAATTGATGCTTGGAATTTCAAGGCATGAGCAACTTCCAGTAGATGGCAATGCTTTCTTTCAACTACTCCATTTTGTTGTGGTGAATAAATGTAGGAACTTTCGTGTTGAATACCATGAGAATTGAATAACAGGGAGCATTCATGACTGAAAAATTCTCTCCCGTTATCAGTACGAACCCGCTAAATGGATTTCCTGAATTGGTTCTTAGATAGCATAATGAAATTTTTCAGGTGAGAATAGACCTGATTTTTTGATTGCATTAGGAAGATCCATGTTGCCCGAGAATAGTCATCTACTATCGTAAGAAAATAACGAGAGCCATCATAATTGACTATATGATAAGGTCCCCAAATGTCCACATGAATTAGTGCAAATATTTGACTAGTCCGTGAGGTACTAGAAGAAAATGGTGTATGTGATTGCTTCGCAATGGGACATATAGGACATTCAGGATATGAAAATGAAGCACTGTCACCCAATCTCATATGCATAGTAAAATTTCTATCATTGGTAGTTGAATTACACAATGATTTCTTATTCAAGGGATTGCATGGAAAATTGAAATTACTTGGAAAACTCGTCCAGAAATAGAGTCATTCAGAAAGATTACCCAAGCCCATCAGTCTCCCAGTCGAAATGACCTAAAATAAACATGTGTCAGCGTTGAATATTACCCGGCATAAGTTCTCTTTGCAAACTTTAGACACAGATATGAGGTTAAATTGGAATTCTGGGACATATAGCACATTCTGGAGAATAATCTGAGAACTGAGATTCACTGTTCCTGTCACTTTGACATGAGTAACATTTCCATTGGGTAATTGTACGGAGACAGGAAAATTCAAGCTTTCATTTATATTTGAAAAAAAATCCCTTGTCGCATATAATATGGTCACTTGCCCCAGAGTCTATAATCCATGCCTTTATGGAAATGGAATTAATTAGGCAATGTGAAATACCTGAGAAGCTTCCCCCTTTGTTGGATATATCCATCTTCTGTAGTGTCTGCATGAGTTGTTGATACTGACCATATGAAATAGGCTAGTCAATTTTTGGACCAGTTGGTCCAGTGACCTGATAAGTTGTGGAAATTTTTTTCTCCTTTTCTTCCGGCTTCCCGTGTAATTTCCAGCAATTGTCAATGGTATGGTTAGTACGCTTGCAATAATCACAAAAAAAATTTACCCTTTCCTTTAAATTTTTTTGCGAAATTTTTTGATGACGTGGTGAAGATTTGGCCGTTCGCTCCTTTGATCGCGATCTGCTGTCCACCGTCCGATCCAGGCGCAATTTCGATTCCTTGATGACCGTCGGATCTTCGCGAGTAATCTGGGCCACTCGATCCTTGCATGTAATCCTAGCCATTCGTCCCGTCCCTTTTAAGCCCGCGTGAATCGATCTCGCTGAACCCTAAGGGGCTCTTCTTTTCCTTTTCACAAGCTAGGGTTAGGGTTCTCCCTTCACCGCGGGCAGCTAGAGCGATGCTCTCACTGTTCTTCGTGATTGTGAGTCGCTGACTCTCCTCCTACATCGCCAATCGGAAAATATGCCCGATCGGTGGCATGGGATCCATGGCAAGGATCTGTAATCGAAATGTGAGGCACGATTCGTTTAAAATCAGCAGGAATCACGTGACTTTTTCTCTCTCTTTGATCCTTTTATACTGCTTGAGGGTAGATTCTGGCCCTTCAAGCTTTTCTTCTACTGCTTTGAGTTGATTCCAGAGAGACGATAGACTGTTGAAGCAGGCCGTGACCGTCGAGTTTCCCTGTTTGAGTTTGCTGATTTCCTACATGAGATTAAAAACTTTTGCTCGATTCATTTTATCGTACATTTCTCGTATGTTTTCCCACATGGTTTTGGCATCCTCTATGGGTGGAAGCCCAACCGCAACTTATGGGGATATGCAATTCCCGATCCACGTTCGGACGAGTTGATTGCACTTCCGCCAATGTCGGGCTAGGCATTCATTGGAGGGGATTGGAATTGTTCCATCGAGAAATCCGTCTGTCTTTTGTCACCAGTGCCTGCCGGAGCTCCTGTGACCACTTTGAATAGGTCTTTGGTCCAGTTAGTTGCTGGTTTATCAGTTGAAGCTTCGGTCCGTCGGCGGTGGAGACAAACAGAGGATCACCTATTTTTGGTCGCTCGATGAACGCCACCGCTGGAACGGGTAGAAAACCGGGTGCGAAATTCAAATAGGGATTCGTCCCTTGACTTGATTCGCTCAACCCAACTGGATAGCCTGCATTGACATATCCCGGGTAGGGATTATGCCCCGTACCCGATTTGCTCGAACTGCCTGTCTGCTCCATCGCGATGGTTGGGCTTCCTCCATTCGTGGCTGGCAGGCCTCCATTGTGATTTTGGTGGCCCACGAAAAAAGGCGATGAGGAACTTGGGCTTGGCCTAAAATAGAGTGGATATGGAATCCACTGGTATGGTTGACTCGTCGTGGGTTGCCCCAATTGGAATTGAGCTGCGTGGGCCGCCACTGCTGGGGTTGGGTTTGAGCTAATTGTTGGTCGGATACTAGTATTACTGCAGGGAGATTATGGATCTATGGAACTTGAGGACTACTTTCTTTGGTGGTCCTGTCGTTAGCAGCCAAACTGGAGTCTTGCGGAGAAGCCATAGTAAGTTAATTTAAATTTCTTCCTTCGAGAGTATGCCTAATGCCAAAAGATCAATCCTTTTGCAGGTTGAGAATTTTCTTCGGCAGTGGTTTGGAGCGGAAGCAAGTAAGAGATCAAGGTGCTCGATACCATGTAAGAAGGAAAAAGTGAAGGAAGAATGGACAAAGTCCAGAGAGGAAAAATGGAAATCGATGTGAGGAGATTTTACTGTATTATCACTAATGTATTCTGAATGTACAATTCTGTAGAGATATAATACAAGCTCTATTTTGTATAAGGAAGTAAATGATCTGGACTATCAATCTAGATCTAGATCAAATATTTAATTTGCATATACATGAAGATCATGATCAATCAAGATAATCATGATCAATTAAGATCAAACCGTATCGGGCAATCCGCATATCTTCCAACACTGTCGATTCTCACTTTTACTTATTCTGTCGCCATCGATTTGCTTCAACTTAGTCAAGCCTAACTCTGATACCACTTGTTGTAATGGGGCGAGCGATCGAACAATAATATAGACAGAGAAGAAAATAAATCGGACACCAGATTTACGTTGTTCAGTCGTAAAGACCTACGTTCACGGGGAGAGCAGTAGCGAATTTCACTATAGATCAAGCGATACAAGGAGATTACACACTCAAGTCACTCAAACGCTCTTTCGGTGTTTCCCAAACCATAATTTAACCCTAAACCCAGGTGTTTATAAATAAACAATTTACTCGGAGATAAACTCACGGCACAACATTACCATGCATTCAAGCTCGAACGAAAATGCTCTACGTACGTCAAATAAGAACAGCGTCTTCATGTACGTATCCTCTTCGTAGGGCTTCTGCAAGCGGCGTGGACGTTCGAAAAGCTTCTCTGACGTGCGGCTCCTCTCTACGTAGGGTTCTTTTACGTAGGTCTTCGTGCATGCCGAAAAAGGAAATGCTAGTGTGCCCAAGAAAAGTCAAATTCTTGACTTGGGCCCACCTATTTTGTCTACGTTCAGGGACTTCTTCATTGGGCGTCGAGTGTGCGCGTGTGTGCCCAAGGTCAAACTTTTGACCTTGGGCCCACCACTTTAACAAATCTTCACGCAGGGGGACTCTACGCGGCTTTCCTTTTCTGTTTCGTTCGTCCAACTCCATCAAGAAGACTAATTTGTATACCCATCTCCCTTTATTTCAAATTAATTTATTTTTAAAATTCAGCAATTCGCTTCGAGCTTAAACTCAAGACAATTTTTTAACAATGTACAAACCAGTCCGATTAATCTGATGCAGGCTGTACAATTCCAACCTCAAAATTAGTAGACGATGCCACTTCACGCGATGCTGCAATCTAATCCACAGCATCTGGTCAGTCGTAGACAAATTCCACAAGCGAACCAAAGTTTTGGGGCTCAGTCGACTCTATACTCAGGGCAACTGATTCCCGTGAGCTCTCAGATTCCAGCCGATTTCCAGCCATTGCATCTTGTCCCAGGCTTTACTACAGCGCCGATGAATGCTCTGGCTCAATCCTTTCATACTGCTGGTTTAGACTATCCTCAAGTGCCATTTCATCTGCATAACGTGCCTCCGATGCCTTAAGGGATAATAGTTCAATTGCTACCATCTTTTCCACCATCTCCTTGGACAACAGGGTTGTTTGACTGCATGGATGACCCTTTAATTGGTACAGTCGCCTTTGCTTTTCCTGGGCAAGTTTATACTAAAATGGACGAGTAACACACGGAGAATCTCCAAATATTTCTTGCGTGTTTGCAGTGGTTGTGGCCTGTTGCTTTCCCTGCGTAATATTCAGCCAGATAGCGAAGATTGTTGACCGAGGGAGCACATCTTAGTAAGGATGCTTTTACTGACTTTTCAATTCTTGATTTTACTAGTGTAGCAGATAACGGAGATTGGAAAATTCAATGTCCTTTCAACATTCTGAGGGAGAGAGCAATCGGAATGAGATATTTTATGCACTTCAGCATATGAGAAGAAAGGGTCTCATTGAACTAATGCGGTTGAGAATGATGTTTGCTTTGCAGCATGTGGAACGAGCGGGCTACTGTACGGTGGGATCCAGTTTCTCATCGGTTGCCCATGCTTGTTGTCCTGCACTTGCCGAACCAAGCTCCAGAACCAATTCAACCTCATCGAGTCCCCTGTTCCTGACTGGATCACTCACTTCTTTTGCGAATGCTGTGCTCTTTCTGAGGGATACAGAGAGCTTAAGGACAGAGGACTTGACCCTTCCATAGGCAAAACTGATGTCGACTATAGCCATTTGAGCTCCAAACGAGCACTTAATAAGCCAACTTATTGCAAATATGGCACTAAAATACTGTCGTTATGGTGCCTCCAATGCAGCAGCATGCCATGAGAGCTTGACGAGGAACATCACATCGGATCCATCAGTGACTCAGATCATCCTCTTATGTAGTCACCAATGAGTCCAAGAAAGCGAATGCCAATGGAACTATGAAGTTTCAATTTGCAGATATGAATAACAAATTTCTTTCTAAAAGTTTCCATCGATTTGAGGAACAAATTGAAATAAAATTGTCGAAGAATATCTTACAATAGTCCAACAACTGATTTGCTTCTGTGCTGCATGTTGTTGCATCTGGAAACATTACTTTCTTTTCCACCAGTTAGACCGTTTCAGACTCATATCTAGGATCATGGCACTGTGCACAATTCTGTGACATCCATCAAATCCATAACATCAGCTGTTTTCAGCGGCATGATTTTTTTGAGGTGCTCGGTTCACTAGTCGTTTCTTTGGATTAAGCTTTCCAAACTATGTGCTTTCTTAATTCAACCAATGGAAATTACACCGAGAAAGAAGGCTCCCATCTAGATGTGAGAGGATGACCACTGTGAGGTGATCGCAGCCACCACAAGAGATACGCGATGTGAGATGGATGGCCTCTCGTCGACTGCAATACGGTGGTTGCCATCTCTCTCTTGCACACGCACGCGGCTCTCAGCCTATTTGGCACCATATTAACTGGATAAGAGCCACGTGAGCCAATGAAATTAATGTAACACATGTACGCTGATTGTCCAGCTACTATTTCAACGTGCTCCTCAGCACTATGTATAGAGCTTTTCAACCGGAAGGCCGACTGCAAACACATTTTACAAAAAAAATTGTCACCTTGTCTGGTTTCTCAAGTACTCATTTTGGGGATTGGCTTACGTCATAGATAGTATCATAGTATGTCTCCTTCCGATGGAATAGGTTCATACCCAATCCAACGAGGGCAAGGAGTATTGCTCAAGTGAGAGGGATTGGACAAGGTACTGCTCTTGGCGGACTTTTAAGATAGCAAATGGTGCAGGGAAATGCTGCGACAATGCAGAATGTGCAGTATCAGGTTGCTATGAAGCCTCCAATGAATTAGCAACCCAAGAGAGCTTGATGAGGAACATTCCATCGGACTATCAGTGTCTTCATTCGTTGTCTAATTTAATTACCAATGAATCAGAAATAATAGACATAGGGAGTTTCAATTTGCAAATATGATGCGGAAGTATTTGACTTAACTCCATCAACAAATCAGCACCTTTGATTTTCATTCAAGTCAAAGCAGAGTTTGTTCATAATGTGCTTCAATGGGTCAAGAATGATGTTATCGATATCGATTAGGAGACTATCAACCAGGTTACCTATTAGGGAGTCACCATTCTTCCCTTCAAATTATCGACTCACCATATTAGTTGCTGATTTCGAAGTTAATTAACAACATATCGATGGGAGGCTATATGGGGAGATTTCCATGGATATTTATTATATCCTAAGAGACTGCTAACATGTAAATCCGATTGGTACAAACTCACAATTTTTTTTTATAACGTAAAATTTCTTTTAATTTTCTAATTTTTTTAAAGATTTTCTTTTTTCCTCTCTTCACCGGCTGGCAGCAAAGGACAATTAAGAAGAAATATAAATAAAAATAAAAATAAAATGACTTATTTCTAGAAATTTCTTTCGGAAACAAGAAACTATTTTTTTCTTACTTATTATTTATGTTACAAATACATTCCCCGGCTACTTTCTATTCTAGAGAATAAAAAAATTAGTTAACATTACTAAATGAATTTCTATTTATTCTTATTTTTTTTGTTGACAAAAGAACGAAAGAACAACAAATTAGCTAGTTGCCATGTAGGACCTTATTTGCAAGGACCCGACGGTCTCACTACTGACCTAACCTTTCCACGCAATGAAACTTTCCATGAAAAACACACCAAAAGAGTCCGCGGCGGCCTTACTACTTACCTAGCCTTTCTACGCAATGAAACTTTCTACTGACCTGATTTTTCCTCGCAATTAAACTTTCTACTGACCTGATTTTTCCACGCAATTAAACTTTCCATGAAAAACACACCAAAAAACACACCAAAAGTGTCCCCGGCGGTCTTACTATTGACCTTTCTACGCAATGAAACTTTCCATGAAAAGCACACCAAAAGAGTACGAGTCCCATTGGCTGTTTTTTTATGATAGGTAAAGGGCTCTACTCATTGCGTATATTGTAGCCACGACTTTGGTCTTTCACTAAATTAAAAAATTTTTTTTATCAATTCAATCCTATATTTGTTGTATGGATTTCAATGAAATTCTAAAATTTTCAATTTTACCAAAATAATCTCAAACATTTTCGTGGAATTTTAGTATAATCTTTCTAACCAACTTTTGCCTGAAAATGCTAATGTGGCGGGCCAATTATCGTTATCTGTCCTACGTGCCATGGCCAAAGAGTTTACATGGACAAATTTATTCAAAAGGACTTCATTTTGAGTAGTAACTTTAGAGAATTATTATTTACTTTCTTTTTTCTTTCTTTCCTTTTCCATCCTACCGTTCATGTTCTTCTTTGGGTGCTAATCCAATGCCCCCATCCCATGGCTACAGCATTTACAAGAGCCGGTGGAGTTTTTTCTGTTCTTCATCTTCGTTTTCAGTAAAGATAGATGATTGATTTGTCAATACTACTAGTAATAAACAGTCATTGATGTTGTAATGGCTGGCTTTTGACTTAGTCAATATTGACTAATAAAGAAAAAAAAAATGGGCTCCCCCATTAAAGAAAAGGAGTACCCGTTCAAAAGAAGCAAATACAGGAAAAAAAAAAAAAAAGAAAAGAGAAAAGGAGAGAAACAAAGGTGAAAAAGTAGGAAGGGAAAGGAAAAGAAAGAAGAGTACATTCCACGGCGCCTCGTCAAATCATATTAACTTTATCTCGCAACGCCCAATTAATCTAATTAAAGAAATTTTCAAAATAGAGCCATAATTTTGGATCTTTGTGAATTTTAAGCCGGTAGGTAAAATCTGTGATTTGTTAAATTGAGAAATGTCGCGACCTAAATTTCAGGTGCACCACCTACGGTTTAGGTTAATGGATTGTTAAGTCTAGATTTAACTCGGGCTCTCCCAAACCCATACCAATTCGAAACTTAGGTTCAAGTTCTTAATATGCAAATGATGTTTATCATGAAGTCACCACTAATCTATTTTTGGTGGGTCGATTAGAAACCCAAGTAAAGTAATGGGAGAATTACTTCACTCCTATGAACTAGAGATTGTGAGTTCGGGGACTTGGTTACACTAGATTTCTCTAATACCCTTTCGGTACCATTCTTTTATTTTCAAAAATGTTTTTGCAGGTAGTTTTGGATTGATTTTAATTTAACTTCCTAACATGTGAGGTGTTCATGCGGGTGCGCAAACCACCAATTTAACACCCAAGAAAACGATGAATAAATTGCAGGACTTACTTCATAGCAACGAAAGCATCTGCAGTGTTAGATCGGAATTTACATCAACAGTCCTAGATATGATTTCTAATTAACACGCAATTTCTTTTTTTTTTGTTTTCACTTATTTAACAAAAATCATGCAATATGCAATGCATGCTACTAATCTAACATGGAATAATATGACATGATAATATGGCCTAATGCGATGTTTTTGCGTTTTCTTAATAAGCATGCAATATATCCTAGAGAATAAAATTAATTCTAAGACAATTCTTTTTGGTATTTTTCATGAAATTCGAAATGAAAATTGTCCAATAATTAAAGGTGCAATCTAAATTAACCAAATGGCCTAATTTTAATGACGAGCAATTTCTAATTAAATGAACCTAGCGATAATTATTAAATGACGTGCATTTCATGAACCTAATTCTACATGACATGCGCATGATTTTTTTAATGAAAATTCGTAATTAAAATTGCTAAAATATAAAAAATCTAACTACAGCTAGACATTATCTATTTTAAGTTAGGATTAGACTAATCTAACTCCTATCTCAACTTAGAAAATTATCTCATCATGCAATTTAATTCAAAAGATTTTATCTAACCTAGATGCCATCTAAACATGCATTTTTAAAAAAGCTATCTATTTTATCATGTAATTTTATCTAGGAAAATCAATTCTAATCTACATGAAATGCAAATGCAATTTTTTTGTATTTTTGAAATAAATAAAGCAATTAAAAAACACAAAATCCTCCATGGTTGTTTCGCTAATAAAATCAATAAATTGATCTTAAGCCTTAAAGATCAAGATATCAATTTTATTCCCGCGTGATTAATTATTCCATCTAAAGCCTTATAGGTGAAATAAAAAATCATTGTGCGGTTGCGAATTAGGTGATACGTCGGGGATTTCAATCATGCATCAAGAAATATTTCAAATAAAGAAAACAAAACAAAATAACTCTATCTAATTTGGTTCAAGAAAACTACCTAGTTTAGATTATTCCCGGCTGCAAAGGACTCACGAACGGCAGCGACTACACGGCTCACGGTGTGGGCGAACTTGCGGAGATGGAGCTCGCGGACATTGGCAGAGGACGCAAGCTGAAGTCAATGGCCAGGGTGACTTTCGTTTGGCCTCTACCAAAAACAACATATCCCACCAGGTGTTGCTCCACGTGTCTCTCTTCTCTTCACTGCTCAACTTTTTGAATTATGTTATCCCCTCGTGAATGCTCAACCTGCATGAAAAACATTTAAAAGAAACTGAAGAATCACCCTGCAGCTCGCGACAAAGGCAAGCTCGGACTGGAGGGGCAGCGTGGCAACAGATGCGGATTAAGTGCAACTCGGCTGGTCATGCGGCGAGGGTATCAATACTTAGGAAAGGCTTCTCACGTCTTTCTCCAAAAGACAAGGGATAACCTGCAACACAAAATTCACGAGGAAGGAAAGTCCTCGTTGAAAGCCTAGCTGCCAGACTTCACCAGTCAATGTGAATGTCCTGCAAAGAAAGAGAAAGTGGTCTTTTTGTTCCTTTTTTATTTGCTCTTTATGTGCCCCCTTTTCTCTACGTCGGTGGATTTCAGAAGAACGGTGATTCGCCGGTACTACAACTTCTCAGTTTAGAATGGTCAGGCTCAAGCTTGGACAGCAGCTCGCCGTTATTGCTGGGGATTTCACGGATGGCTTGTAGAGCTGGAACTTGACGTCAAGGCAGAGCAGGCGGGTGGCGTTGCCGGTGTAGGACACGGGCAACGGCGGAGGCAGGAGCTGTGACGGGCGAGCAGAGGCACGGCTATGGGTGCAGGCGTTGGGCGAAGGTGCTGCAGGTGTCGCGGACTGAGAGGCAGCGGCGCGGGCAGCAGCAGCGACGGCGTTCAGGTGGGCTGCTGCAACGGTTGCTGCGGTGGTGGCGACGAGCAGAGGTGGCTGCTGGTTGCAGGTGTCCGGGACGGTGCTGCTAGCGCTCGGGCGAAGACGGTGGTGCGCTCGGAGCTCGCTGGAAGGAGATGCTGGCGCCGGGCAGAGATGCGGCGATGCAGCAGCAGCGGACGGGTTGCAGGTCACGGATGTGGCGCGGTGAGGCTGATTGCTTGTTGCACGGCGAGGGCGCGGGATCGCAGCGGTGGCGGACAGACGGAAGCACAGGCAAACGGCGGCGTCTGGAACTCGAGGACGGCGGCGCGGGCTCGCGGCTGAGGCGGTGCGACTGACGGGTGGAGATGGCACAGCGAGCAGGTGTCGCAGGAGGTTGCGGGCGCAGTGGACGACGCGGGCTTGCGGGTGAGGCGGAGCAGATGCGGTGACCAGCAGGTGAAGGTGCAGCAGGGCGATAGCTCGGCTGCTGCGGGGCGGCGTTGGGCGCTGGGTCACCGGCGACTCGCGGGTAGGCGCGCGGCGGCACGCAAGGCGGCAGCGAGCAGCAGGGGTGCGGCGACCGGCTTGAGTTGCTGCTGCGGTGGCGGTGGCGCAGGCTTGCCGGTGAGGCGGTTGCGCGAACGGCGAGGCGAGCCGGCGGCTCGGGCGACAAGCGAAGATGCGAGGAAGATGAACAGTTCTTTTTATTTTTTCCTTTTTCTTTTCTTTCTCCCTTACGTCCACTCTCTCCTCTCTCGTCTTATCAGCAGATTTTCCTTTTCTGCTGCACTCTGAGTACCCCCTTTCTTTGTTTCTTTCTGACAAAAGTCTCTCTTAATCTATTCTTCTCTTTTTAACTGAAAGAGAAGCCCCTCCCGCGAACTTTTTTCGTTCTGCTCTCTCCCTGACTTCACCTTCGGTTTCTCTCTAACGAGGCTCTCTATCTCTCTTAATCTCTTCTTCTTCTTCTTTTTTCTCGTCCGTATGTCTCTCTGCGGGCCTTTTCATAGATTTTTCTTGTGCTCTCTGGCCTCCCTTCGCGTTTGCACTCCCAAGCCTTATTTATAGGCTCAGACTTCACCGCCTCATGTTGCCGACTTCAGTGTGAATTGAGAACAGCCGCAACTTTTTCTTCATGCCCACGTACAAGTTAGCAAGTTGAACTTTGCTTCCCTGTTTCTTGAAGACTCCACTAGCTGCTATAATATATTATAACGTGTGCCCCTTCTTTTGACTTTCTTCTCCAGCCGATTTGCTCTCCAGGAAGGAGAGATTTCCTTGCAACAACACACTATAAAACATTATAAAATTGTGACCCCTTTCTCTTGCGTATCTTCTCACGTCTTCCCCATTTTGTGCATGCATTAATGAGGGAGAGAAAAAGTGGACGCTCATGGATTCTTTTTTCTTTGCTTCATACTTGTGGCTACTTGTCCCTCCCTTCTATAGGATTGCCGCAACTTTTGACTTTTCTTGCTTGTTACTGCTTCTTTCTTCAGCAAATTTCTCGCTGCTTCACCAAGACTGATAACCCACACTTGATAGAGCATATTATATAATATATCATGGGCTCATTTTGCTTCGCCGAATTTGTGCATGGATGCGCATGCATTAATGAGGGAGAGACGATGGAAGAACTTCCTTCCTCATTTTTTTTTTCAGTCTTTTGTGTGTTCAGACTAGCGGAGAAAGACCATCCTTTTCGCGCATGTAATCGACCACGAGCCCCTGCTTCCTGTTGCCTTTTGGTACCGATGCAAATGCAACTACATGAAATGCAATTTTACTATTTTTTTTTTAGGGATTAAAGATTAATTCCTAAATT
Source organism: Eucalyptus grandis (assembly GCF_016545825.1). Classification (NCBI taxonomy): domain Eukaryota; kingdom Viridiplantae; phylum Streptophyta; class Magnoliopsida; order Myrtales; family Myrtaceae; genus Eucalyptus; species Eucalyptus grandis. The sequence continues at coordinate 17,921,703 of NC_052621.1, forward strand.
TTTTATGCAATTAATTACTAAATGATTAGTCAAAATTTAGGTGTCAACAAGAAATTATGGGGCATTAATAGTTTAGGGTATTGTAAAATTATAGGATTTTACATAACTCGATTCAAGCTTATAATTTGCCCGAAATGAATTTTCGAAATTATGCACGTGAGCTGTAACATTAGCAAATTTCCTAGTTTACTAATGATTATGGCCCATCTTTAGCTATCTTTAGAGTTGGCAAAGCTTAGGGAATCTAATTATCTCGAAAGGTCTTTCGCTTGACAGAAGATTTGCTAGAATCATGGTTCAAGGAAGAGATTTGTGGTGCAAAAAAATTATGACATGCAAGCTAGGCATAGCGGATAGTTTTGAAGAACTACTACAACAAGCCTTTCATTGTTGTGAAAAGGTCGATTGGTTGACGAACAAGCGTAGTTTAGAGTCATTAGTTAAAGTAGTGTTTTGTGTTGTCTTGACATCAATTCTCGTTTAATTGATAGAATTACTAAATTGTTGACTCAAATAGCTACATTATTTGGCTTTGAGCATTCCTAACTAAGTGGTGCTGATCTCTTTTATAGTTTTATAAAATCCATGTCTTAAAATAATAGTAATTTGATATTATATATGTGTGTTTGTGTGTGTGTATATAAATATATGTATGTATTGAACTAAGAAGAACATATTTGTTGCATAAAACTAGATCAAGTGTTAATTGATTTTTATAAGATGGTCTGATAAACTTTTCTTAAAAGGTCATGTGTATTATTTCGTAAATATACTTATAAGATAAATTTTGAAAAGATTAGAGAAATACTTTACAAAAAGGGATTTTGATTGATGAATTGAGTTGTGAAAGATTATATATTTTGGTTTATGATATAGAGGTTGGATAGGTTTCGTGGATTTTGGAGGTTTATATTATGAATTTGTGTTGATGCTCACCATCTCTGGAGGCCCACCTCAGGGGTTTGTAAGTATGTATACTAGTTTTAGGATATCTTTGTGAGTTGGCTACTAGCAATATAAGTAGAGACCTAGCCAAGGAGAGAATCTTAGTCGCCTTTATCATAAGGCATTGAGCGTGATGGACCATTGACGTATGATTTGATGAGATTGATTAGTGGACTGAACCATCAATACTTATTTTGATATTATTGATGAAATTGGTATTCTCTGTTACGAATATAGTTATGTTGAAGTAATATAGTTCATTTTCATCTTGTAAATTTGTTATATGTTGGATTTAGTGTAAATGAGTTACCTTTTTGTGTCCTAAACATTCATAGTGGATGCCCGATTTGTTTAAAAGAGATTTGTCCTACTCATTGGCCTATAGTTTGTTATTCCATTTATCTTACTTCTATTTTTAGGTTCTTTAGGTAGCCGTAAATAGGACAAGAGTGTTTACATTTTCAGGAGGATATTATGATAGTGGGATTTTTTTTATATGAGTTGTTTATGTCTGCATTGAACTCTTGAGTTTATTTGTTAGTTGGCGATATATATATGCTTTTTTACGGATTATGGAAACTCTAATCTTGTAACAAAATGACACTTTATCAAATATATGGATGTATATATTCCAATATCAAGTTGAGTTATAGTTACATTTGAAGCTTCATTAATTGGATGAAATGATGGCCGTGAGTTATAGTTACATTTGAAGCTACATTATTTGGATGAAATGACAGCCGTGTCATCCCCTATACCTGTTGGAGTTGGGTGTGTGACAAATGTTATAAGTTGAGATCGGTATTTTAGATCTTAATTGTGTGAAGTATGGAATTTTCCTTTCAATGTGCCTCTGCCACTGCTTCAATTTTCACATGAGGCCCCCCTTTATCTCTGCGCCACAACCACAGCTTGAATTGTTACAAAGAGCAACTCCCTCAATATGCCAAATTGTGGCAAAATCGGGTGGGAATTCGTTCGATTCTGATGAATCTTCACCATTTCCTTTGGTTTCTTGCGCCTCCATGCAGATTGGCACCGGCCGCAGCAAAATGGGCTTGGCCGGGATCACTGGGAATTTATGAGAGTGGTTCGCTTGTGGCCAGCTTCGGCACTATTCACCGGAAATTTCAGCATTATCGGGTTGATTATTGAGACGCGCTTGTTAGCACTGCCATTAGATCTACCGAACTAGAATGCTTTTTCGTAATCCATGGAGGAGCACCGGCAGCCACGCCACTAGCTCCGCTTTAACTCTAGAAAAATCAGCTTTCTTACGATGATTTACCATGTTTCCCAAAGAGATTCGGGATTAACAGTAGTACTTCAGCTTGACTTTAGAAAAATTAGCTTTCTTGCAACGATTTACCATGTTTCCTGAGAGGTTCAGGATGAGCAAAAGTGCGAAAGAAGAAAGAAAAGAACAAATCAGAAAATTCACAAAAAATATTTAAAATCTTGTTATTTCAATTCAATTTGTCCAAGTCATATGACTAATCGTGTTACTAAAGATGATTAGAGATGACTGGATTGGTATGTCAACATTTTCGGGTAAAATTAGCCGAAAAGAATATGTTGGAGTATATATAAAAAAAAATTAAACTGAAAAAGTCTAAGATTATATCAGAATTCGTTAATTTAGGACTAAATTGGTAATTTTCCCCCTCTGATCTAATCTTTCCTTCCCTCACTTTTTCCTTGCTCTTTCCTAAATCCCAATTATTAAAATAGGTTCATCTTCGAGAGTCTACTATCCGTGTGAACTTCTTTTAATGGATTCAATTGCGATCCTCTCAGACATTAAAGGGTAATATGAAGAACTGAAACCACCACTTCTTTTATTATTCATCTTCATCTCTGCTCGAAGCACTCATAGTCTCAGTCTAGGTTGCACCGACACGTGACATGGACACTCGACACGACACGACACGACACAACACGTCGACACATCATTTCTTAAAAATTGAAAATTTCGACACATTCGGACACATTGTATATTAAATAAATATTTTTATTTTTAATTAATTTGATTCAAATTTATAAATAAATAAATAATTAAAAAAAGAACCTACAATGAATTTATACTAATCATTCAACATACAGTACTTTTATTTTTCGAAATTACTTTTTAGTTTCATTTAATAATTTTTTGATTAAATAAAAAGTTCCCTTGGGGTCCCCGTACTTTTATTTTTGAAATTACTTTTTAATTTTATTTAATAATTTTTCCGATTAAATAAAAAGTCTCCTTGGGTCCCCCAACAGGCTATCCTTCCCCCCTCCCTCCAACAAGCCAAGTCCCTTTTTTATTCTTTGCTCTCGGTTCTCATCACAATTGTTCGCCGCCTCACCTCCAACCCTTCCTCCCTTGCAGCTGCAACCTCGTCGCCAATCCATCGCAGCATCACAGAGTGGCGGCTCTCGCCTGAGTCTCTGCTCTTTCTTTGGCTGTCTCTTGCCGTCGCGGGCTCGCTATCGCTCGCAGCCTCGTCTCTACTCCCTTTCCCTTGCTTCCACCCTCCATTGTCTTTTGGACACGCGTGTCAAAACGTGTCGACAAAAGTTGACCATGTGTCAACAAATCCGACACGTGTCGGATACGACATAGAAGCACGTGTATCATGTCTATGCTACATAAGTCTTAGTCATCCGCGACAATGTTGGTGCATACTTGCTGGTTAATAGTATCGCCGTCAACTGTGGCTCCCTCGGCAACTCCTCCGTGTCCAAGCGGACTTGGATCGAGGACACCGAGGATGGTTCGACCCACTTTCCAATCGATGAAACTCATTCCTCTATCGTTGCAAGTGCAAACCGTTAATCTCCCTCCGTCCACAACCGCATCCCACACGACGCTGCTCGTCTCTCCTGCTCCGAATTCGTCTACACCTTCCGCGTCACCATGGGGCCCAAATTCGTTCGCCTCCACTTCTTCCCTTCGGATTACCTCAACTTTGGTCATGCCAATTCATTCTTCTCGGTCAAGGCTGATGGCTACACTCAGCTCCGCAACTTCAGCGCTTTCCTCTTTTCCGATCACACCGGCTTCACGATCTTCCGCAAAGAGTCCGACTTAACCTCGTAGCTGACCAGATATTGAACGTCACGTTTGCTCCCACTCCTGGTAACCCAGACGTGTATGCTTTTGTGAATGGAATTGAAGTTATTTCCAAATTGCTACGATTTTGCGATGTCACTAAGTGCAAAACGTCTTAAATTTACCAACTTTTATGACCGTTTGTCATGGAAAAGAAGAAATTGTCATAAGTTGAGATTTTCTTTACAGAGAGTAATGACGTCATGACAAGAGCAAAACGTCCAAAATTAGGACTTTTTTTTTTTCAAATACAATTATTTACAAAGGGTTATGTTTGTTTTCCCCAAATAAGGATAAAATGTCGTAATCTTGTATTTTTTTATTCAGTTACAGCGCTCTGCGAAAGTAACCATGAACAAAATGTTGCAAATTTTAAACTTATTAATTACAATTATTTTGTAAAATTTCAACGTTCCATTGTAACCAAAAACTTAACATTGTGAATTTAAATCCTTTCAAACTATGATGGCTTATAAAGGTTTGCAACAATCATTGTAACTAACAATATAACCTCATAAAACTTTATTAAATTTGATTTTTACTGTGCCATGATGTCAATATTCTACGGGTCTGGCACCCATTTGCTAGTGCTTAACGCATCGTAAATTTCATTTTAGTACGTCGGACGTGCATTTTTTAGTATCAGATATCTAACTTTCGACAGTTGGGATCCTTCCATCTTAATTTAATGACTGACATTTATAGGGTACGGTATAAGATTAAAATCTAAGAAGTCTCTAACTAAGCATCGATGGATTTATCCAGTACACGATGCATCAATAAAGCGTTTGGTTATATTTCTGTTACATAAATAATTTTCCTCCGTGAATGGACAAAAGTTGAAAAAGGAAGGACGCCATATGCAAAACACGGTTTGGTGGTGGTCTCTTGAGCATGGGACGCGTGGGACGCGGCAGTCGTACGCCGACCTGACCTGACCTTCCCAAGGCAATTGAACTTTCCCGGAAAGCGCACCGGAAGGGCACAAATCCCGTCCGCTGATTTTCTTGTGATAGGCGAGGCTCTATTCCCTTGCAGATATCTTAGCGACGACTTTGGTCTTTCACTAATCTCTTCCGCTCTTCTTCCTAATTCCCCATAGTCAAAACTGGTTCATCTCCGAGACCCCGCTCTCCTTGTGCTTTTCATCGATTCGTCTGTGACCCCCTGTCGTCGAGCAGCGAGATGACGAACATGAAACCACCACTTCTATTATTCATCTTCATCTCCGTCTGGCTCGAAGCACTCCCGGTCTCAGTCACTGGCGACAACGTTGGTGCTTACCATCCGACCCATGATATCACCGTTGACTGTGGCTCCAACACCAGCTCCCTTGTGCGTGGACGGAATTGGATTGGAGACGCCGCTGACCGTTCGGCCTACTCTCCAATTGAGAAAACTCACTCCTCTATCACTGCAAAGGCAAGCAGTTCATCTCCCGGCGTCCCTGGCACCACCCCATACCTCACGGCTCGCCTCTCCCGCTCCAAGTTCGCCTACACGTTCCGTGTCACCGCAGGGCCCAAATTCGTTCGCCTGCACTTCGTCCCTTCTGATTACCCCAACTTCCGTCGTGCTGATTCCTTCTTCTCAGTCGAGGCTGCTGGCTACACCCTGCTCCGCAACTTCAGCGCTTCCCTCTTTGCTGATTACACCCGCTCCGCGAGCTTCTTCTCTAAAGAGTTCTGCTTAAGTGTCGGAGAGGACCAGATATTGAACATAACGTTCACTCCCACTCCTGGTAATTCAGACGCGTATGCTTTCGTGAATGGAATCGAAGTCGTTTCCATGCCCGAAAGTCTCTACTACAACACCGTCGTCGACTCAACCGAGGGAATCAAGTTGGCAGGTCAGCTGGGGCTATACACCTTGGATACCACTTCAGTTCTCGAAGCGGTGAAGCGCTTGAACGTGGGAGGACAGTTTGTCGATCCAGTTCATGACACGGGAATGTACAGGACCTGGGAAGCAGATGACGAGTACGTGACTTCCTCGTACATCGGAGGTTTGCCAGTTAACACAACTATCCAACTCAATTACGGTAAGCAAGTTTCAGATTACACAGCTCCAGATCCCGTATACACTACTGCAAGGACCATGGGAACGGACAAAAGAATCAATCTGAGCTACAACCTCACGTGGTCCGTCGAGGTGGAGACGAACTTCTATTACTTGGTCCGGTTACACTTTTGCGAATGCCAGAAAGAGATAAAGGAGCACTTAGACAGGGCTTTCAAGATTTTTCTAGATTCACAATTGGTCGAGGGCCATGCGGATGTCATTAGTTGGAGCGGGAAGGGCGTGCCCGTCTATAGAGATTTTGCAGTAGCCCTCCTGGATCACAGCCAAAAGAAAAGAACCAACCTCTCCGTCGCGTTGGGCGCACTTCCAGATGGTTGTACTCTTTACTCTGATGCCATCTTGAATGGCCTCGAGATTTTCAAGATCAGCGATCCAGACGGGAATCTCGTAGGGCTGAACCCGGATCCAATTCCACGGGCAAGCAAAGCATCGTCGAGCCTCAGCAAAGCAGCAAAAATTGCCATCGTTGCTGGTGGAACTTCGGGCTTCACCGTGCTCTCTCTCCTGGCTTTCTTTCTTTACCGGCGAAAAAACAGAGAGAAGGATTCGACCTCAAGCGACGGCACCTCATGGTGGGGCCCGGTCTCCCGCTCGGCGACCAAGTCAATGAAGACCCAGGGGTCGTCCCTGCCGTTGGATCTGTGCCGCTACTTCTCGCTGGCGGAGATCAGAGCGACCACGAACAACTTCGACAAGGTGTTTATTATCGGCGTGGGCGGGTTCGGCAACGTGTACAAGGGCTACGTCGATGGCGGGGCCACTCCAGTGGCGATCAAGCGGCTGAACCAGGGATCGCAGCAGGGCCTCCATGAGTTCAGGACCGAGATCGAGATGCTCTCGCAGCTCCGGCACCTCCACCTGGTCTCCCTGATTGGGTTCTGCGAGGACGCGGGAGAGATGATCCTCGTGTACGACTACATGGCACGCGGGACCCTCAGCGACCATCTCTACAACACCGATAATCCCCCACTCCCCTGGAAGCAGCGGCTCGAGATCTGCATAGGCGCCGCGTGGGGGCTCCACTACCTCCACAGCGGTGCCAAGCACACCATCATACATCGTGACGTGAAGACGACCAACATCCTGCTCAACGAGAAGTGGGTTGCCAAGGTGTCCGACTTTGGGCTCTCGAAGGTCGGACCCACGAGCGAGTCTAAGACGCACGTCAGCACGGCCGTGAAGGGCACCTTCGGGTACCTGGACCCGGAGTACTACAGGCACCAGCGGCTGACTGACAAGTCCGACGTCTATTCCTTTGGCGTGGTGCTGTTCGAGGTGCTGTGCGCAAGGCCTGCCGTGAACCGGATGGCCCCAATGGAGCAGATCAGCCTGGCTGAGTGGGCGCAGAGTTGCTGCAAGAGCGGGGCCGTCGAGGAGATCGTGGACCCGCACCTGAAGGGGTCTATCACCCCCGAGTGCCTCAACAAGTTCTGCGAGATCGCCATGAGCTGCTTGCAGGACAAGGGGGCCAAACGGTCATCCATGAACGACGTTGTGTGGGGCCTCAATTTCGCACTGCAGCTACAGGTGAGCACAGAGCTGGAAGCGACGGATCATGTGGGTGTGTCAGTGCATGATAGCGATGACAGCGACCATGACGCAGCTTCGATCAGAGGCAGCGGCAGCGATGAGGAGATCAACACTAGTGATAGCGATAGTGGTGGTTGGAAGAGCAGTAGGGAAACTGCGACGTCGACCAGAGCTGGAAGCAATGATGTTTGTGATGAGACTATGACTAGTTATGACTCAGAGAAGTTGCCTTGAGAAAATATTAGGTGCTCAAGTGTGACGCTCAAAATTACGTGTTTCTTATTTTATTACTCTCTTTTAACATACGAAAGCGTAATTAAACATTTACTATTATTCTTTTAACAATTAAAGGCCTTACAAGTATAATCAACATATTGATGCATCTTTTATTTATACCACATTTGAGTTCATAATCTTATTATATTACGAGCAAAAAACAAAAATCTGGATAGAGGTGGGGAGACCTATCTTCGTACTATACTATACTTCCAAAAGTCTGCCTATATAAATGTAGTCACGGGTCGATAACTTCTCCGTTTGTTGTGTCTTCATCATCAAGTCACGCCCCAAACCCCGAGCGCGTGCCCATTCCCTATCTGGTCGATAAGAATTTACGACTTCCCAGGACAAGTTGCCGACCCTTTCCATTTTATTGCACATGCGGAAGTGAAAAGAAATTCCCTGACAATAATCATCTTAGGATAGAAAAACACGATAATAGATTCACAAACAAACAAGCTTTTATATATACATTGAGTCATGTACAAAGGTCTATGGCCAAAAGACTACAAAAGACTGGCCTTCTAAAAAGAAGCGGTCCCAACTGACCTACGCTTCCAATCACCTCCTCTCAACTCTAGGTCTTCCACTTGATGACCCTGAAAATGTTGTCCCACAACGGGGTGAGATATCATCTCAACGAGTCTATGCGCTAAACCCCAATTAGGAAGGAAATATGCCCATAAGTGTCCTAATCACACAATCACACAATCAATGAGACTTACATCGTCTTAGATCCACCCTGCAGGTCAGTACAATTTATATCACAGACAACATGAGAGCATGAGCAACAATAAGCTTCAATAACTGAAATGCCACACTCAATTAATCATGCGTTCCTAGTTTGGATCTCGGCATATAGCACGGCCTACTCTCAGTTCGGCGGTCTTCTGGCATTGCTAGGCTTCGTCTCACCCCATTGAGCATGGCACGTCTCTTTATCAAACGGCTTTCCGAAGGAGCATAGGGTACAGAATCAACTGCGACCGGCTTCCCGTTGTCCATGGGGTATCCCAAATAAGGATAACGTCTAGCTCAACAGCTCGGGACGATTTCTCTTAACCAACACACAATCACTCAAATATGGCCTAGGGCACCGTGCATTGCACTCAAATGCTTCAATTAAAATGGTAAGCCTGGCCTTTTTTTTTTTTTTTCATATTAGAAATTCACACGGAATTACTCATGTGTGGGTACACGGTCAATTTGACCTCGAAAATTGATATTCTTCCTTTTTGAAATTTCACTATTTCAAATAGTACAAAAAACTATTTTCGGTGCCAAAACCTGACACCCGAGATTTTCTAAATAAATATTAGAAATTCACAATTTTTGGAATTAAATACCAACAATCTAATCAGCACTCAATTTGCATAATTTAACACTCAATTGCAGAAATTAACCACACCATTGCAATTAGCATGAAATTCCGGTCACTAGTTATCCTGACCTAATTTCCGGAAAAATAATTAATAATTAAATAATTACTGAAATTAATTAAATAAATCAATTTAAATTCTAAAAATACTAACCTAGGCCAAAATCATTAAATTAATAACCAATACGGACTCGGAGAAATTCCCGAACCCTTCTAGGTAAATAGTACAATCTATTTAGGCCTTAGCTAAATCATGCTAACCACCTAACATGCTCAATTACATAATTACATTTCTAATTTAATATGACTAACCACCTAATTCCTAATAAAATAAATCTAAACACCCCTTAAACGTCATTAACCTACTAAGCAGAGTTTAGAGTATAAACTCACTGGTGTATCGCGAAAACCGGTTCACTGCAACAATGACGCAATGGCGGCCGAAATCTTAATTTTCAGCGGTGTCGGCGAACTTGGACCGGGCCTAAAACAAGCCCAACACAACTCAGCAAGGCTGAGTTTCGATCTTGGGCTTCTGCAGGGCTGCTGGTTGTGGGCTTGGGCCTTCTTCGCGGGCCCAAAATGGACTGAACTTCAAATGGGCTAAAACCAAATGAATTTGGGCTTGAGCTTGGGCTTCAAAATTTGCTGGAGATGGGCTTAAAATCACTAGGCTGAAGAATTCAATGGATCCATGGGATTCAAAGGCTGGACTGAAATGTCTCTGCAGATGGGCTGAATTGAGCGGGCTTCTAAAAACTTGTGTGGGCTAAATCCAAGGAGCAACAAAGAAAGAGAAGCAGCAGCTTTGACGGGCTAGGCTTCTTCGGCTGAGTGGCCGAGTGGATTGCTGGGCTGAGACGCACGCGCAAGAGGAGAAACGGACGAAGCAGCTGCTGGCGGTTGACTGGGAAGGTCGCTCGTGGATTGAAAATTGTTGGGCCGAATCTCAGCCAAATGATGGACAAATTTGCGGGCGAAGGAGAGGAGCTTGGTGGTGGACGCCTGGCAGCTGTTGCTGGATGAAGACATGGTGTGAAAGGCACGAGCTTCTTCGGTCGAGAGCTGGACGAACGGATTGCTCGCTTTGCAGGCAAGCTGGTGGAGGCGGCGTGCGGATCGTGGGTGGACGACAAAGCAACGCCAAAGAAGGGAAATGATGGGGTCAACAAAAAGGAATCTTGAGGGATGAGGGTTGACCGAACAAGCAGCACATGGTGGACGTGTGTGGCAGCTTAAGGGTGGGGGAAATTGGAGATGGGATGAACGAAGTAAAGGAGAAGAAAAATGAGTAGCTGATGGCCTGTGTTGATCCGTGAGAGAGCGAGAGAGAGAGAGAGAGAGAGAAAAGAAGTGGCGTGCGGTCTTCAGCTGGGACAAGAGACACACGAAGATGGAGGTGGAGGCGGTGGTCTTGGCGTGCGGGAGAAGCAGCCGGTGGAGGGTCCCAAAGTAAAGCAACTCAATCCATTACATTAAGGCCCTATTTGGTAACCATCCAAACATGGCCAAATTCTGATTCTTTGTTCCCGGAATCAGTTTCGGCCTAGAATCGCGTTTGGTAAAATTTTTGTTCCCAGGAACAGATTGGGAATAGAATCAAGAACCAAAAAAAAGTTGATTCTTGTTCCGGGAACGAATTTGAGAATCAAAATTAAGAAATTTTCTTCTTCCCTTCGGCCATCTCGCGCGGCCGTCCACCACCGCCCGCCACCCTTTCCGCCGTCCACCGCGCCGCCGGCCACCGGAGGCAAGCCTAGCCACCGGCGAGGCTTGGCCTCCCAGATCCGGGGCGAGGCCGAGCCTCGCCGGTGGCCAGGCGAGCCTCGCCGGGCCGGGTGGGGCCGGGCATGCCTCGCGACGCCTAGCCCCATCGGTGACCCGGGTGAGGCTCGCCCGGCCCGCGGTGGCTGGCAGCCTCGCCCAACCCCGACGAGGCCGGCTGGGCTCGGCTTGGCCACCGGCGGGGCTAGGCGAGCCTCGCCCAGTGCCGATAAGGCTCGCCGCCGAGGGCCGTGGACGCTCCGGTGAGGTCGCCCGGCGACCAGCTAGAAGAAGAAGAAGATGATGAGAAAAAGAAAAGAAAAATAAAAATAAAAGGAAAAAAAGGAAAAAGAAAAGAAAAAAATGAAAAAATGAAAAAAAAAAACAAAAGAAAAAAAGGAAAACAAGTAAAAAATTATTTAAAAATTAAAAGAAATTGATTTGGAAAGAATTAATGAACACGATACCAAACGCAATTCTATTCCGAATTAGAAATTTTGGACAGTTACCAAACGGCTTAAAATGCTTATAATCGTTCTCGGAACAGAGAATAAAAAAGAATCGCCCGATCGAATTTACTCCCGAGAATAGAATTGTTACCAAACGCGCCGTAATTGCATGTCCCCTATTTCTTTCCACTTGATAATTTCATGAATTAACAAATTGTAAAGCCAAAATTGCTGCCCCTTTGTAAAGCTCCGAATTTCACTTAAATTTTCTTGAATTTCTTCATCGATTCTCCAAATCGAGGTCTAATTTCATCGAAGAAAAAGCCCATACAAATTTATGCAAGTCCTCAACACTCAAAGGCTCGGCTTGGAAGTTCCAATTTCCATCAAATGAGTCCATCCAAATTTCCGTTAATTTTCCGCGACGTCTGAATCAAATTTCCATAAAAATCTCAGAATCTCTGAAAATTTCTCGGTGGGTGAGTCGATGTTCCTCAAATAGCTCGTAACACCACAGAACTTTCAATTTTTAAAATCGGGTTTAAATTCACGGTTATTTTCAATCCAGCGCGCTTTTAGTGTGACCTAGTCTATCGAGTAGGTTTTAGGAATTTTTAGTGCAATTGACCCGTGATCGATTTACCTCAAGTCACAATGTACATCTTCGACACATTGATGAATCTCGATTATCGTGAAAATCTCAAGGTTTCAAATACGGACATAGGGTACTCAAAACGATAGAAAATCAATTTAGTGCCGATCGATAAGAATTTTGCAATCAGGTGGAATCACCCACATTTTGATCACTTATCTCAGTCGAATCAACTTATCTCTGATCTCTGATTGATTTTTAAGTGTGTTGTAATGACTCTTGCAAATTAACATGGTCAATTAATCGATGTCCTGGTCGAATTCTCAAGTCTTTTGCGTTAAAATCCCTTAATAATTTTCCCAGATAGCCTAGTTATCTCTTGAGTGATCGGCTCAGAGAATAGCACTATAGACGCGTCGATGAAAGACTCGATTTATTCAATTGAAATTAGATTTGAAAAATCAGGATGTCACATCCTAGTACTAGGAAATGAACTGAAAATGAACTCACTCTAGGAAACCTCTTACATCCACCCACATAATAGAACTACACTTGATATATATTATTCCATATTCTGATTCAAACATATTTCATAAAGACCTTCATAATTCATAGAGACTTTATAGCATAAAGGTTGAAATGTGTTCATTCTACATGTTTGAAAAATAAAAGGAATGAGCCAAAACATAGTAAATGAAATTTCTAGTTTTAAGTGAAAAGAATTCTCTTACCACTTCATTTGATGTATACAAAGTGAATGCATCATCATCGGATAAGTGTGATAAAAATATAAGTAAACTTTACCTTTTCCATTTTCATTTACCAAATAAATTGTTAACCAATAATACATCCATTCAAACTTAGGGTTTCTCTTTTTTTTTTTTTTTGGTATGGCCTCTCTCGCACGTCACTCTCTTTTACTTTTTCCTTCGTGTTCTTTTTTTTTACCCAAAAGAAAGAACCCCCCATTCTTTTTGCACGCGACATCTTTTATAAGCCCAAAAATTGTATCTTCGCGATATATATTTTTTCCTTTTTATTTGTGCACGATCCCCCTAGATATATCATTGAAATATACACATCTCGCGCAATATTCTCTTTTTGTATTTTTTCAAATATTTCATTCGAAAATTTCCTTTTCGCCTAAAATATATCCCCCAATATATATTACCTGAAAATATGAAAAATCTGAACGGAATATGTGAAAAATCTTTCCCTTATCAGTGATCTAAAAAAAAAGAAACAAAAAAAATAACATAATATTCCTAAACCATATGCCATGTGATTTTTATTTTATTTTTTATTTTGGTAACAAATTAACCCAAAAATTATGCAAAAATTTATGTGTCAACAACACTCTTTGAGACATCCCAACTGGACATCCCACAAACTACCATCATGGGGCATCGTCACGCACCACTATATGAGTGACAGAATCACATTAATATTATTTAAAGCCATATATATATACTTACAAGCATATCACACATATCTCAACTCAATTTAATACATTAAAAAAATAATCGTATATGAAATAACATATAGTCATACTCTGGTCATTAAAGTTTGGAGATCCAAATGAGTACATTTTGAATTTGGACATTAGTGGGATCCGAACGAATAAATATATTTTGGACATAAAATTTGAACATGTAAATGGGTACATTTTAAGTTAGAATAACAAGTATATTCTAGTCATAAAGTCTGAATAATCAAAAAGGTAAATTCTGGCTTAATAGAAGCTTCTAGAATAAAAGAACAAATTCAATAATGAACGGATTTACAAGTGAATAGAATCAACAAATAAATAGATTCAACAAAGAATAGATTTATATTTAGTAAAGTTTGTTTGAATCAATGGATAGATTTATTAACAAACAAATTCACATGTTGGTAGATTCAGCAAGAAATAGATTCATACTCAGTAAAGTCTATCTAAACCAATAAACAAATTTATCAACGAACATATTCACAAGTTGGCAAATTTCACAAGGAATAGATTCATACTCATTTAAAGTTTGTTTGAACTAATGAACATATTCATAAGTTGGCAGATTCAACAAGTGAACATATTCACAAATGAACAGATTTAACCAAATGAATAGATTCACAAAAGGCAGATTTACAAATGGATAGAATAGGAACTTCTAGTAGAAACAAGTAGGATGAATAGATTCTTACTAGTAAAATTCTAGCAGAACAAAATAGAGCTGTCACAACCTAAATTTCGGGTGGGTTTGGCTAATGGACTACTAAGTATAACTTAGTTTGGGCTCTCCCAAACCCATATTATTCGCGACTTAGGTTCAAATTCTTAATATGCAAATGATATTTCAGTTAAGAGTCGCCACTAATCTATTTTTGGTGGGCCGATTAGAAACCTAAGCAAAGTAACGGGAGATTTACTTTACTCCTACGAATAAGAGATTTATGAGTTCGGGGATTTGCTAGATTTTCTAACGCCCTTTCGGTACATTTCTCTTTTATTTTGAAAAATGCTTGGCAAGCAATTTCCCTAACATGTGAAGCGGTCATGCGGGTGCGTAAACCACCGATTTAACATCCAAGAAAGCAATGAATAAATTGCAGGACTTATCTCATAGCAACGAAAGCTTCTGCGTTGTTAAATCAGAATTCACATCAACAACCCTAGATTTTCTAGTTAACACGCAAATTCATCTTTTTTTTTTACTTAATTAATGAGAATCATGCTTTATGCAATGCATGCCACTAATTTAACATGAAATGATATGACATGGCAACATGATTTAGCTATATGACCTAAGCGATATGACATAAATAAGCATGTAATCTATCCTAAAGCATGAGATGGATTTATTCTAAAAAGTAATTTTTTGTATTTTCCATGAGATTCGAAATTAAAGAAATGCAACACTTAAATATGCAATCTAAATTAATCTAATGACCTAATTCTAATGACAAGCAATTTCTAATTAAATGAACCTAACAAAAATCACTAAATGACGTGAATTGTATGAACCTAATTCTATATGACGTGCACATGATTTTTATTTTCCTAATAAGCATGCAATCTATCATAATATGCAATGACGTGCAAAGAATGCTCTAGTTCTAATTTTTTTATGAAATTCGAAATTAAAATTGCCAAATAATTAAACGTGTAATTCAAATTTAAAACTAACATCCTAAATGAATGCATTTTTTTGGATTTTTATTTTTAAAAATTTGGAATAAAATCTCTATTCTAAATATGCAAAATAACCCTAAAACAAGAAATATTTTCAAATGCATCTAACCTAACTCAAATATATTTTTGGGTTTTTCCTTTATGGAAGCAATCAAATAAAGGCATCAAAAACAGCACGGCAACAAATCAAGCAAGATATCATCCATGTCCATTTAATTTTGGGAAATAAATTGACGAATCGTATTTACACATGAGATCGGATTAGCCAATTTTTAAATAAATCGCGAATCGAATCTCGAGCGTGAGATCGGATTGGCGATTTTCTATGCAATTGCGAGTCGTATTTCGAGCGTGAAATCGGACTGTCAATCATATGCACGTTGTGAAATTGGGAAAATTTCCCAACTTAGAAGGCTACTCGAGTTGTGATTATCACGGCATATCAGGGATTTCAATCATGTGCATCATTCGAAGATTTGAATTTAATCACAATATCATTGAATTAAGTAAGGAAATTACAAAATTAAATTTGGGTAATATCTTTACCTATTTTGTAATATCGTTCCCGAAGTTGGACTTGTCGGATGATGGGGCTCGCAGTGAATTCTACAAAAGAAAAGTCAAGCGCGATGATGGTAGATTCACGGTGATATCCGGCTGAGGAGGGACTACTTCGCGGTGGTTGCGGCTGTAATATATGGGTTTTAAAACAAGAAAAGAAAAGAAAAGAAAAGAAAAAAAGAAAGGTTTGAAAAGTCAAAAAGGGAGGCTGAAGAGAACCGTGGAACCTTCGGCTGGGCTTTAAAAAAGAGAGAAAGATGGAGAGAAAGAGGAGCACGGGCAGAAACAGGGGAACGAAAGAAACAGGGGAGAAGAGAGAAAGAAGAGAAAGGAAAAAGGGAAAAAGGGAAAAATTTTGGCGCGCTCATGACCCGGACGCCTCCTCAAGCCTACTCAAGTGTGTTTTGCAAGGCCGGTAAGAAATTGAAGCCTTTAATCACTTGCTTGAAGCAATTGCCGCAATTAGGGCTTGAAATTCGGATTTCTTGGGTATTTGTGTGGCGAAGCCCAATTTTTGAGTCGTTGAGCTGTAAAATTTTTAGAAATGGTACTTTGGGATGTTGTGAAGCTATAGCATCTTTCGGATCGTGATTTGAGCTTGCGGTTTGTTCGGAACTGAATTTTGAAGTTGGAGGTGCAATCTGGTACTGTAGCGAACAGTGGCTTCGAGTCTCTTTTTTTGTTATTTCCGGTGCTGTTTTGGGGCGGCTGAGTTGGGGTTGTTGTTGTACGTTAAGAGAGCTTTCTAACGACTATAAGACGGCTTGAAATGGAATTTTGTGGAGGGATTTATGGCGTGAGGAAGTTGGCGCATGGGCCGCGCCTAGCTGAAAATGATGGGTTTATGGTAAATTGTGAGCTTTTGGGGTGCGTAGGTGTCGTTTATCGACTAATAGGCCTAGTATAGGCGAGTCGTTATAAGAATATCATTTTTTACTCGGCTTTTTGATATTTTCCCGTTAATTGTTAGGAATCCGAATGCGTCGGTTCGTGTGAGCGTCGTATTTGATTTTGGCTTTCTCAGTGAGTGACACTATTTCTTCTTTGTATTTTAAACTCATGTTTTGAGAAACATGGTGGATTAAATACTCTATGAGTTGATAAAAATCATGTTTTGTTGCATAAAACAGGATCGAGATATTACCTGACATTTTTGTGGTTCGAAGGGAGTCGTATTTTGACGTTGATTTGAATGGTTGTGTGAAAAAGGATTTGTGAAATTCTTTGTGAAAGAATCTTGAAATGCTTTGATATTTATATATCAAATTTTGAGTTGTGATATGACTTCCTTTCTGACGTTGGATTACTGGATATTGTGATTGGTGGTTGGTGCTCAATGTCGCTGTGGACCCTGAGGGGTGTGTGGGTATGCGTATACTATTCTAGGATATCCTTGTGGGCCGAGCCACCGGCTACTAATATGTGGAGACCTTGCCAAGGGGGGAATCTTGGTCGTCTTGTCACGGGCGTTACGCGTGACCATGGTTAGACATTTGAGCATGAATTGGTCAATGGAGTGGACTATTGACGTGTGATTTGAGTTTAATCGATAGAATGGACCATCGATGTAATTTGATGAGATTAATCAATGGAATAGACCATTGATGCATGTTTTATGAGATTAACTAATGGACTGGACCATTGGTATTTTGGTATTTGAGTTATGATTATGTATTTGAGTTATGTTTTAAATGTGCATAGTGATTTCTCGATCCGCTTAGAAGAAATGTGTTACTCAGCGAGCCGTGGTAGCTCACTCCTCTCATCTACTTGTTTTTCAGGTTCTTGGCGAGTCACGAATAGGTGTGAGCGTTCGTTCGGGAAGGACTTTTGTGGTGGAAATTTTGGGTATGGCTTATGCATAGTTCATAAGTTTATAAGTTAGTCTTTGTAGAAGGTTTATGTTTTGATGTTTGTGATTATAGATATACTCGATATAGATATTGTAACCAAGTGCCCCTTTTGTCAAATATATATATATATATATATATATATATATATGTGTGTGTGTGTGTGTGTGTGTGTGTGTGTGTGTGTGTGTGTGTGTGTGTGTGTGTGTGTGTGTGTGGATGTATATATGTTGATATCGGGTTGAATTTTTGGTTACGTTGAGGCTGCGTCCTTTGGTAAAAAAGGACAGCCATGTCATGCCTCTTTTTCTTGAGAATCGGGGTGTGACAGCGGCAGCTTGCTAAATTGGACTGAAATCATCGCAACGAACTACTCAACAAATCTGGGAAAATCAATGGAGCGGGCTGGACTTGCGCCAGGTGATGTCTGCGATTAATGGAGATCGTGACTGTGTGTGGCAGTGCATTAAACATATAATAACCACGTCAGGAAAGTGAAGCCATGAGAAAACCAGAAAACTCTTCTTCTCTTATTTTTAGGTGCTCACATGGGCATGATATGTGTCCCTTGTACGTGACTATAAAAAAAGAAAAGTGGAATTTTTATTGAGAATTGAAAACTCCCTTGATAGCTTGATGATCCCCTCGGTTTACGCCTGAAGTTGGTCTCAGTGCGGCAGCAGCTTTGTCGATGAGGAATCCGCAGTGATGGTGTCACGTATGGACCGACGGTGGGACTCTCAGTACAGGCTGCTTGGTGAAGCCTGCCGGTTCAATAATTCTCGGCTAAGGAAGGAGCAACTCACTGGGTGGACTTCTCGATGGAGGTGGTGACCACGCACAAGCATGGGCTGACGGTGAGGAGGATGCTCAGATGTTCACCGAGATAGTCTCACAGCGAACCTGCAAAATAAAGAACGATTTTGTTGCGGGAAGGCACCATACTGGTCTCAGCTCGACAACGGTAGCGATGTCATGGCTCACGGCACGGTAGAAAAACTTAGTGCTGCTTATTCGAGAACCTGCAAAACAGAAAGAGATTCGCTGTAGTGAAAGGGAAGAGCTCAGCCAAGAGGGGGCC
This sequence comes from Eucalyptus grandis, assembly GCF_016545825.1. Taxonomy (NCBI): domain Eukaryota; kingdom Viridiplantae; phylum Streptophyta; class Magnoliopsida; order Myrtales; family Myrtaceae; genus Eucalyptus; species Eucalyptus grandis. The sequence continues at coordinate 17,940,480 of NC_052621.1, forward strand.
GTCGTGGTGCAGGTACAGCGTGGATGTCTAGCAGCAACAATTATGGCTAGTGGATCTCGAAGGCGGTGATGGAGCGATCTCGGAATTGGGACCCAAAGAGCAGAAAGAACTTCGGTTTCTATTCTCTATTGGATCCTCCAATCTATCTATTCTCTCAACGTGTGGCCATATGTTCAATGTGTGTGGCCCTCTTAAAACCCTATGCGAACAACGTTTTTATAGGCCAAGGATTAGGGTTTGAATTTCTTTTTCAAATCAACTTCCGTGAAGATTTCTTTCTTATTCTTGCAACTTTTCTTTCTGCCCACACCAATGGATACGTGAAGACTAAACCCCACTTTCCCTTTTTCGTTGATTTCCTTTGTACGAAGCTGATCCTCCTCCTTGCATGATGGTCAACAGAATTGTCTAAGGATTTTGAGAATATTGACTCAATTTCATGGGTGCTCAAGATGGTCTCTCCTGTGGCCAAATCTTTGTCCGCACGCTTTCATCTTTTTTCTTGGAAGATATCATTTTCTGTCCTTACGCAGATTGAATATTCTCCGACCAAATAATTGCCCACAAATTGGTCGAACATTAGGCTAAAAATTCAAGATTGTGATAGAATCCTCTCAAATTCCGAGTCTTGCAAAGATGAGATCGCAATCCACCGTGATATCGTTGAATATTGAAATAATAATACAAATCCTTTCCGAAATGCACCCATCTCCCAACTTGTCAAATTAAAGCTTATTTGTCACCGGTCCATGCAAATGCGATAAAATAAATAAATAAAAACACACTTAAAAATATATGCTGTGATTTAATATTTTTGTTTAGGGGTTAAAGTTCGGTCCCTAATTTTTTAATGAATAAACGGGTCGCCAAAACTTAGGTGTCAACAAGAGTGAATATGCAAGAGGTTATCAAGACAAATACAACAGAACAAACTGCTTTTGACTATGCATAACGAAACAAAATGAAGAAGAATGAATGTGTAATGGGTTATCGAGATAAATATGGCAGAACGACCAAATTTTAACTACCCAGAATGTAGTAGAAAGAAGCAGAACGAACATGTAATGACTCATCAAGATAAAGATGGCAGAACGACCAAATTTTGACTACCTAGAACGAAGTAGGAAGAAGCAAAATGAATCATCAAGATAAATATAACAGAACGACCAGATTCTGATTATCTAAAATGAAGCAGAAAGAAACATAATGAACATACAATGGATTATCAAGATAAATGTAGTAGAACAATTAGATTTTGACTACTTAGAATGAAGTAGAAAGAAACAGAACAAACCTTTGGAAACTGAATGATGTACCGTGTAGGGCTATGTAGCGATTTTTGGCTAAATAATCATTGATAAGTCTGCATGATTGTGTTAATATTCGGTAGAAGGTACAAATCCTTCACTATCTTAGATTCAATGGCAATCAAAAAGCTTTAACTTAGTGCAGAGTTTCAGCTTTCATCTCTTTATGAATCCATCTTGAGGCTATTTGGAAATTGAAAACCTTTGCAAATTGCAGACTTTGGTATATGAGGGCATTAAATGCCCTCTTACAAGCTACTGAAGACGCTTCTGTAGCTTATTCTTAGGCAGACTTGCAGTTTTCAAACAGTAATATTTATCGAAGTTGTGTGAATTTTTTAAAGAAATTGGACTGTAATGACGTGGATGGGATCTGCAAAATGAGTCTAAACATTTGGAGGATTAAGTACAAATTTGGCTCTCTAAGTTTAGGCATTTGTGTGATTTGATCTTCTATTTTTTATGTTGTGCAATTAAGTCCTCTTAACTTTTTTGATTTGTGCAATCAGATGTACTGTTTACTTGTTGTATGTAATGCTGTCACACTATGATTTCCTTTTTACTTGTTTTTCCTGTTTGCTTTCTGCTCATTTGGAAGCAAATTAGCATCACCTTTTATTTTTGTCGCTTAAACAATGTCACGTCATTGATTAATTCGTTGGTTTAGTCGAAGTGGTTGACCGAAGGATTTGATTACATAAATTCAAAAAGTTGAAGGACTAGATTGTACAAAATAAAACTTGAAGGACCCAATTTGCACAAATGTGGAAAGTTAGAGGACTTGATTTAACGAAATAAAAATTAGAGGATCAAATTGCATAAATGCTGGAACTTAAGGACCATAATATGCACTTTACCCAACATTTTTACTATGAATTACCTGTGGCCGTGCCTCGTCCGTGTCAGGCCGAGACAAATTATGTCTGGGTCTGGTTTGTATTTTCCATTCTTTTATTAAATCTAATATCTTCTCAATAGAGGCAACAATCAAGACCCTTTTCGCTAATCGGCCCTGCCCGGGACAGGCCGTGTAGGCTTTGCTGGGACCATGCCGGTGCGCTGGTCATTCCTAATCCGGACATTTGTTTAGCACGATACAAGGTGTCATGCCCTCCCCAGTGTGATTTACTGCGGTTCTGAAAAAGCTTTTCTGTTCCTGGCAATGTCACAGCCAAAATTCCCTTCCATCTTGTGTAACTGAGAAAACTGGTAATGAGTAACATCGTGAACATGTTCTCTTTGAAAACTCGGGCACATGATGCACAAATCCGGCTGTCAAACACAAAAAAAAGGGGGTTTGACCTACAATTTAGGCACACGATGCATAAATCCGGCAGTGAAAACACAAAAAAAAAAAGGTCTGAACTACATGGAGCATGTAATCTGGTGCCGCAGACATCAATGCCAGAACATGTGACCGAGAAGAGACTTCCTTGTCAATAGATGGGACATGAAAGCCTCCGGTATGTGCACATTGGCGGCACGAATACACCATTTGAATGATTGTTATGAAAGCCCCCAGCTTCAGAGCTACTTTATTCTTCCGGTTTTGAGACGGCATGCTGTAAAGACCGAAATGTCGGTTTGCCCTTTCCACTATGCTTGGCCGATATCATGCAAAAAATCAACCAAAGAACAGTTTAATATATACGCACCAGGTTGTCATTCATTTTCTCGGAAGTTAACGAAGCCTTTGTAGTGTCCTGCTTGGCACCTTTAGTGTGAAAACATATTTTAATAGACTCTGGCTATGCCAGCCACGCTAAGCGGAGAAAGGTCCATTTATGTCATAATCTTTAGGACTGGAGATGGGTTTCACTTAGTTGTATGAAAACCATTTGAAAATTTGTTGATCTTTGGCTCATCCAAGGAATTTTCCGTGCATCATCAGGATTGAGAAAAGATGGGACTTCCCTTGACCGAACTATTTGCTCCTTGCAGTTCAGTCCATCAACAAATGCAACCGGAGGAGGTGAGCGATCCTTCGACTCAGCAACAGTTTCGGCTCCAGCAGAATATATAAACCAGTCCGATTAATCTGATGCAGACTGTACAATTCCAGCCCCAAAATTAGTAGACGATGCCGCTTCATGCAATGCCGCAATCTAATCCACAGCATCTGGTTGGTCCTGGACAAATTCCACAAGCGAACCAAAGTTTTGGGGCTCAGTCGACTCTATACTTAGGGCAACCGATTCCCGTGAGCTCTCAGGTTCCAGCCGGTTTCCAGCCATTGCATCCTGTCCCAGGCTTTACTACAGGGCCGATGAATGCTCCGGCTCAACCCTTTCATACTGCTGGTTTAGACTATCCTCAAGTGCCATTTCATCCGCATAACGTGCCTCCGATGCCTTAAGGGATAATAGTTCAATTGCCACCATCTGCTCCACCATCTCCTTGGACAACGGGGTTGTTTGACTGCATGGATGACATTTTAATTGGTACAGTGGCCTTTTGCTTTTCCTGGGCAAGTTTATAATAAAATGGACGAGTAACACCTGGAGAATCTCCAAGTATTTCTTGCGCGTTTGCAGTGGTTGTGGCCTGTTGCTTCCCCTGCGTAACATTCGGCCAGATAGCGGAGATTGTTGACCGAGGGAGCACATGTTAGTAAGGATGCTTTTACTGACTTTTAAATCCTTGATTCTACTAGTGTAGCAGATAACGGAGATCGGAAAATTCAATGTGCTTTCAACATTCTGAGGGAGAGAGCAATCGGAATGACATATTTTATGCACTTCAGCATATGAGAAGAAAGGGTCTCATTGAACTAATGCGATTGAGAATGATGTTTGCTTTGCAGCATGTGGAACGAGTGGGCTACTGTATGGTGGGATCCAGTTTCTCATCGGTTGCCCGTGCTTGTTGTCCTGCACTTGCCAAACCAAGCTCCGGAACCGATTCAACCTCATCGAGTCCCCTGCTCCTGACTGGATCACTCACTTCTTTTGCGAATGCTGTGCTCTTTCTGAGGGATACAGAGAGCCTAAGAACAGAGGACTTGACCCTTCCATAGGCAAAACTAATGTCGAATATAGCCATTTGAGCTCCAAACGAGCACTTAATAAGCCAAGCCACTACAATACTGTCATTATGGTTTGATTTGCAAAGAAAAAATTTTCAGCTTTGTTTTGGCTGATGTTTACTAAAATGCGGCAAACATGCTGAATGTGCATATGTCGTTATGGTGCCTCCAATGCATCAGCAAGCCATGAGAGCTTGACGAGGAACATCACATCGGATCCATCAGTGACTCAGATCATCCTCTTATGTAGTCACCAATGAGTCCAAGAAAGCGAATGCCAATGGAACTATGAAGTTTCAATTTGCAGATATGAATAACAAATTTCTTTCTAAAAGTTTCCATCGATTTGAGGAACAAATTGAAATAAAATTGTCGAAGAATATCTTACAATAGTCCAACAACTGATTTGCTTCTGTGCTGTATCGTTGTTGCATCTTGAAACATTACTTTCTTTTCCACCAGTTAGTTTCAGACTCATATCTAGGATCATGCCACTGTTCACAATTCTGTGACATCCATCAAATCCATAACATCAGCTGTTTTCAGCGGCATGATTTTTTGGAGGTGCTCGGTTCACTAGTCGTTTCTTTGGATTAAGCTTTCCAAACTATGTGCTTTCTTAATTCAACCAATGGAAATTACACCGAGAAAGAAGGCTCCCATCTAGATGTGAGAGGATGACCACTGTGAGGTGATCGCAGCTACCACAAGAGATACGTGATGTGAGATGGATGGCCTCACGTCGACTGCAACACGGTGGTTGCCATCTCTCTCTTGCACACGCACGCGGCTCTCAGCCTATTTGGCACCATATTAGCTGCATAAGAGCCACGTGAGCCAATGAAAATTAATGTAACACATGTACGCTGATTGTCCAGCTACTATTCCAACGTGCTCCTCAGCACTATGTATAGAGCTTTTCAACCGGAAGGCCGACTGCAAACACATTTTACAAAAAAAATTGTCACCTTGTCTGGTTTCTCAAGTACTCATTTTGGGGTTTGGCCCACGTCTAGAGTAGGTCGAGTCGTCATAGCATGTCTCCTTTTGATAGATCTACGGTTTGTGGATGGAATAGGCTCATACCCAATCCAACAAGGGTAAGGAGTATTGCTCAAGTGAGAAGGATTGGACAAGGTACTACTCTTGGCAGACTTTTAAGATAGCAAATGGTGCACGGAAATAACGCGACAATGCAGAATATGCAGTATCAGGTTGCTATGAAGCCTCCGACTTTATAGATTTTCTTATTTACTTTTTTTTTTCTTTTTTTCCTTTTCCGTCCTACCGTTAGTGTTTTTCTTTGGGTGTTAATCCAATGTCCCCACTCCATGGCTACAACATTTACAAGAGCCAATTCACTGTGCTACTATTGGTGGAGTTTTTTCTGTTCTTCATCTTCGTTTTTAGTAAAGACAGAGGATTGATTTGACAATACTAGTAATAAAAAAGTCATTGATGTTGTAATGGCTGGCTTTTGACTTAGTCAATATTGATTAGTAAAGAGAACAAAAATAAAGTGGACTCAAGAAAAGGAGTACACGTTCAAAAGAGGCAAATAAAGAAAAAAAAAAGAGAAAAGGAGAGAAACAAAGGCGAAAAAGTAGGAAGGAAAGGAAAAGGAAAGAAGAGTACATGCCATGGCGCCTCGTCAAGTTAGATTAACTTTATCTCGCAATGCCCAATTAATCTAATTAGAGAAATTTTCGAAATAAAGCTCTAATTTTAGATCCTTGTGAATTTTAAGCCAACTGGTTAATTCTACGAGTTGTTAAGCTAAGAAATTATGGGGTATTAATAGTTTAGGGTATTGTAAAACTATAGGATTTTACATAACTTGATTCAAGTTTATAGTTTGCCCGAAATGAATTTTCAAAATTATGCGCGCATGCCGTAACATTAGCAAATTTCCTAGTTTACCAATGATTATGGCCCATCTTAAGCTATCTTTAGAGTTGGCAAAACTTAGGGAATCTAATTATCTCGAAAGGTCTTTCATTAGAGAGAAGATTTGCTAGAATCATGGTTCAATGAAGAGAGTTGTGGTGCAAAAAAATTTTGACACGCAAGCTAGGCATAGTGGACAGTTTTGAATGACTACTACAACAAGCCTTTCATTGTTGTGTAGGAGTCGATTGGTTGACGAACAAGCGTAGTTTAGATCATCAGTTAAAGTAGTGTTTTGCTTTGTCTTGACATCAATTCTCGTTTAATTGATAGAATATTGTCAACTCAAATAGCTACATTATTTGGCTTTGAGTATTCCTAACTGAGTGGTGTTGATCTCTTTTATAGTATTATAAAATCCATGTCTTAAAATAATAGTAATTTGATATTATATATGTGTTTGTGTATATATATGTGTGTGTATTGAACTACGAAGAACATAATTGCTGCATAAAACTAGATCAAGTGTTTATTATTTTTTTAGTTATTGTAAGATGGGCAGATAAACTTTTCTTGAAAGGTCATGTGTATTATTTCATAAAAATACTTATGAGATAAATTTTGAAAAGATTAGAGAAATACTTTACAAAAAGGGATTTTGATTGATGAATTGAGTTGCAAAAGATTAGATATTTTGGTTTATGATACAGATAGGTTTGGTGGATTTTGGAGGCTCCTTATCTCTGGGGGCCCATTTGAGGGGTTTGGAAGTATGTGTACTAGTTTTAGGATATCTTTGTGGGTTGGCTACTAGAAATATAAGTAGAGACCTAGCCAAGGAAAGAATCTTAGTTGCCTTTATCATAGGGCATTGAGCATGATGGACCATTGACGTATGATTTGATGAGATTGATTAGTGGATTGAACCATTAATACTTATTATGATATTATTGATGAAATTGGTATTTTTTGTTATGAATATAGTTATGTTGAAGTAATATAGTTCATTTTCATCTTGTAAATTTGTTATATATTGGATTTAGTGTAAATGAGTTACCTTTTTGTGTCCTAAACATTCATAGTGGATCCCTGATTTGTTTAGAAGAGATTTGTACTACTCATTGGCCTATAATTGCCCATTCCATTTATCTTACTTCTATTTTTAGGTTCTTCAGGTAGCCGTAAATAGGACAAGAGTGTTTACATTTTTAGGAGGATATTTTGATAGCGGGATTTTTTTTATATGAGTTGTTTATGTCTGCATTGAACTATGAGTTTATTTGTTAGTTGGAGATATATATGTTTTTTTTTTTATGGATTATGGAAACTCTAATCTTGTAAACAAATGACACTTTATCAAATATATGGATGTATATATTCCAATATCAAGTTGAGTTATAGTTACGTTTGAAGCTACATTATTTGGATGAAATGACAACCGTGTCATCCCTTATACTTGTTGGAGTCGGGTGTGTGACAAATGTTATAAGTTGAGATTGGCATTTTAGATCTTAATTGTGCGAAGTATAGAATTTTCCTTTCATTGTGCTGCTGCCGCTGCTTCAATTTTCACTTGAGGCCTCCCTTTATCCCGCGCCACTGCCACTGCTTGAATTGTTACAAAGAGCAACTCCCTTAATATGCCAAATCGTGGCGAAATCGGGTGGGAATTCGTTTGATTCTGATGAATCTTCACCATTTGCCTTGGTTTCTTGCGCCTCCATGCAGATTGGCGCCAGCCGCAGCAAAATGGGCTTGGCCGGGATCACTGGGAATTTATGAGACTGGTTCGCTTGTGGCCAGCTTTGGCACTATTCACCGGAAATTTGAGCATTATCGGGTTGATTATCGAGACGTGCTTGTTAGCACTGCCATTAGATCTACCGAATGAGAATGCTTTTCCGTAATCCATGGAGGAGCACCGGCAGCCACGCCACCAGCTCAGCTTTAACTCTAGACAAATCAGCTTTCTTACGATGATTTACCATGTTTCCCAAAGAGATTCGGGATTAACAGTAGTACTTCAGCTTGACTGTAGAAAAATCAGCTTTTCTTGCAACGATTTACCATGTTTCCTGAGAGATTCAGGATGAGCAAAAGTGCGAAAGAAGAAAGAAAAGAACAAATCAGAAAATTCACAAAAATATTTAAAATCATATTATTTCAATTCAGTTTGTCCAAGATCATATGGCCAGTCGTGTTACTAAAGATGGTGAGAGATGATTGGATTGGTATGTCAACATTTTCGGATAAAATTAACCAAAAAGAATATCTTGGAGTATAAAAAAAAATTAAATTGAAAAAGTCTAAGATTATATCGAATTTTTAATTTAAGACTAAATTGGTAATTTTCCCCCTCTGATCTAATCTTTCCTTCCCTCACTTTTTCCTAGCTCTTTCCTAAATCCCAATGATTAAAACAGGTTCATCTTCGAGAGTCTACTATCCATGTGAACTTCTATTCATGGATTCAATTGCGATCCTCTCAGACATTAAACGGTAAGATGAAGAACATGAAACCACCACTTCTCTTATTATTCCTCTTCATCTCCGTCCTGCTCGAAGCACTCGGAGTCTCAGTCATCGGCGACAATGTTGGCGCATACTTGCTTGTTAATGATATCAGCGTCAACTGTGGCTCCCTCGGCAACTCCTCCGTGTCCAAGCAGACTTGGATCGGGGACAGCGAGGATGGTTCGACCTACTTTCCAATCGATGAAACTCATTCCTCTATCGTTGCAAGTGCAAACCGTTCATCTCCCCCTGTCCACAACCGCATCCCACACGACACTGCTCGTCTGTCCCGCTCAGAATTCGTCTACACCTTTCGCGGGGGCCAAAATTCGTTCGCCTCCACTTCTTCGCTTCGGATTACCTCAACTTTGGCCATGACGATTCATTCTTCTCGGTCAAGGCTGCTGGCTACACTCAGCTCCGCAACTTCAGCGCTTTCCTCTTTTCCGATCACACTGGCTTCACGAGCTTCTGCAAAGAGTCCTGCTTAACCATCGTAGCTGACCAGATATTGAACGTCACGTTTGCTCCCACTCCTGGTAACCCAGACGTGTATGCTTTTGTGAATGGAATTGAAGTTATTTCCAAATTTTTACGATTTTGCGATGTCACTAAGTGCAAAACGTCTTAAATTTACCAACTTTTATGACCGTTTGTCATGGAAAAGAAGAAATTGTCATAAATTGAGAATTTCTTTACAGAGAGTAATGACGTCATGACAGGAGCAAAACGTCCAAAATTAGGATTTTTTTTCAAATACAATTATTTACAAAGGGTTATGTTTGTTTGCCCCAAATAAGGATAAAATGTCATAATCTTGTATTTTTTTCCTTCAACTACAACGCTTTATGAAAGTAACCATGAACAAAATGTTGCAAATTTTAAACTTTTTTAATTACAATGATTTAAAAAAATGTCAACATTCCATTGTAACCAAAAACTTGACATTGTGAATTTAAATCCTTTCAAACTACGATGGCTTATAAAGGTTTGCAACAATCAATGTAACTAACAATATAACCTCATAAAACTTTATTAAATTTGATTTTTACTGTGCCATTATGTCAATATTCTATGGGCTTGTCACTCATTTGCTAGTGCAAATTTTAAAGTATTGTAAAGACATCATAAATTTCATTTTAGTACGTCAGATGTGCATTTTCTAGTGTCGGACATCTAACTTTCGACAGTTGGGATCCTTCCATCTTAATCTAATGGTTGACATTTATGAGGGTACGGTATAAGATTAAAATCTTAGAAGTCTCTGACTAAGCATCAATAGATTTATCCGAGACATCAATAAAGCGTTTGATTATATTTCTGTTACATAAATAATTTTCCTCCTTGAAAGGACAAAAGTTGAAAATGGAAGGATGCGATATAGAAAACACGGTTTGGTGGTGGTCCCTTGAGAGAGAGCATTCTTGCATGGGACCTGGCAGTCGTACCGCTGACCTGACCTGACCTTCCTAAGGCAATTGAACCTTCCACGAAAAGCGCACCCGGAAGGGCACAAATCCCGTCCGCTGATTTTCTTGTGATCGGCGAGGGCTCTATCCCCTTGCAGATATCTTAGCGACGACTTTGGTCTTCCCTAATCTCGTGACTAGTGCCGGCCTTCTCTTCCGCTCTTCTTCCTAATTCCCCATTAGTCAAAACTGGTTCATCTCCGAGACCCAGCTCTCCTTGTGCTTTTCATCGGTTCGTCTGCGACCCTCTGTCGTCGAGCAGCGAGATGACGAACATGAAACCACCACTTCTATTATTCATCTTCATCTCCGTCTCGCTCGAAGCACTCCCGGTCTCAGTCACTGGCGACAACGTTGGCGCTTACCATCCAACCGATGATATCGCCGTTGACTGTGGCTCCAACACCAGCTCCCTTGTGGGTGGACGGAATTGGATTGGAGACGCCGCTGACCGTTCGGACTACTCTCCAATTGAGAAAACTCACTCCTCTACCACAGCAGAGGCAAGCAGTTCATCTCCCAGCATCCCTGGCGCCGCTCCATACCTCACGGCTCGCCTCTCCCGCTCCGAGTTCGCCTACACCTTCCACGTCACCGCAGGGCCCAAATTCGTTCGCCTGCACTTCTTCCCTTCGGATTACCCCAACTTCCGCCGTGTTGATTCCTTCTTCTCAGTCGAGGCCGCTGGCTACACCCTGCTCCGCAACTTCAGCGCTTCCCTCTTTGCTGATTACACCGGCTCCGTGAGCTTCTTCTCTAAAGAGTTCTGCTTAAGTGTCGGAGAGGACCAGCTATTGAACATAACGTTCGCTCCCACTCCTGGTAATTCAGACACGTATGCTTTCGTGAATGGACTTGAAGTCGTTTCCATGCCCAAACATCTCTACTACAACACCTTCATCGACTCAAACGAGGGAATCAAGATGGTAGGTCCGCTGGCGCCATACACCTTGGTACCACTAAAGCTCTCGAAGCGGTGAAGCGCTTGAACGTGGGAGGAGCGTTTGTCGATCCAGCTGATGACACGGGAATGTACAGGACCTGGGAAGCAGATGACGAGTACGTGACTTCCTCAAACATCGGAGTTTTGCCAGTTAACACAACTATCCAACTCAATTACAGTGAGCAAGTGCCAAATTACACGGCTCCAGATAGTGTATACAAAACTGCAAGGACCATGGGAACAGACAAAAGAATCAATCTGAGCTACAAGCTCACGTGGTCCGTCGAGGTGGACGCGAACTTCTACTACTTGGTCCGGTTACACTTTTGCGAATTCCAGATAGAAGATAAATGAGCCATTAGACAGGGTTTTCCAGATTTTTATAGATTCACAACTGGTCGAGGATCGTGCGGATGTCATTAGTCGGAGCGGGAAGGGCGTGCCCGTCTATAGAGATTTTGCAGTGCCCTTCCTGGATCCCAGCCAAAAGAAAAGAACCAACCTCTCCGTCGCGTTGGGCGCGCTTCCAGATGGTTCTACTCTTTACTCTGATGCCATCTTGAATGGCCTTGAGATATTCAAGATCAGCAATCTAGATGGGAATCTTGTAGGGCTGAACCAGGATCCGGTCCTGGATAAACCGCCAGGGCCTCCACCGGCAAGCAAAGCACCGTCGAGCCTCAGCAAAGCAGCAAAAATTGCCATCGTTGCTGGTGGAACTTCGGGCTTCACCGTGCTCTCTCTCCTGGCTTTCTTCCTTTACCGGCGACAAAACAGAGCGAAGGATTCGACCTCGAGCGACGGAACCTCATGGTGGGGCCCGGTCTCCTACGCGACGACCAAGTCAACGAAGACCCAGGGGTCGTCCCTGCCGTCGGATCTGTGCCGCCACTTCTCGCTAAAGGAGATCAGAGCGGCCACGAACAACTTTGATAAGGCGTTTATTATCGGCGTGGGCGGGTTCGGCAACGTGTACAAGGGCTATGTCGATGGCGAGGCCACCCCAGTGGCGATCAAGCGGCTGAACCAGGGATCGCAGCAGGGCCTCCATGAGTTCAGGACCGAGATCGAGATGCTCTCGCAGCTCCGGCACCTCCACCTAGTCTCCCTGATTGGGTTCTGCGAGGACGCGGGAGAGATGATCCTCGTGTACGACTACATGGCACGCGGGACTCTCAGCAACCATCTCTACAACACCGATAATCCCCCACTCCCCTGCAGACGCGTGGGGGCTCCACTACCTCCATAGCGGTGCCAAGCACACTATCATACATCGCGACGTGAAGATGACCAACATCCTGCTCAACGAGAAGTGGGTTGCCAAGGTGTCCGACTTTGGGCTCTCGAAGGTCGGAACCACGAGTGAGTCTAAGACGCACGTCAGCACGGCCGTGAAGGGCACCTTCGGGTACCTGGACCCGGAGTACTACAGGCGCCAGCGACTGACTGACAAGTCCGACGTCTATTCCTTCGGCGTGGTGCTGTTCGAAGTGCTGTGTGCAAGGCCTGCCGTGAGCCGGATGGCCCCGATGGAGCAGATCAGCCTGGCTGAGTGGGCCCAGAGTTGTTGTAAGAGCGGGTCCGTCGAAGAAATGGTGGACCCGCACCTGAAGGGGGCTATCGCCCTCGAGTGCCTCAACAAGTTCTGCGAGATCGCTATGAGCTGCTTGCAGGACGAGGGGGCCAAGCGGCCATCCATGAACGACGTTGTGTGGGGCCTCAATTTCGCACTGCAGCTACAGGTGAGCACAGAGCTGGAAGTGAAGGATCATGCGGGTGTGTCAGTGCATGATAGCGATGACAGCGACCATGACGCAGCTTCGATCAGAGGCAGCGGCAGCGATGAGGCGATCAACACTAGTGATAGCGATAGTGGTGGTTGGAAGAGCAGTAGGGAAACTGCGACGTCGACCAGAGCCAGAAGCAATGATGTTTGTGATGAGAGTATGACTAGTTACGACGCAGAGAAGTTGCCATGAAAAAATATTAGGTGCTCAAGTGTGACGCTCAAGACGTTGTTTGATATGTTTCTTATATTATTACTCTCTTTTACATATGAAAGCGTAATTAAAACATTTACTAATATTTTTTTAACAATTAAAAGGCCTTACAAGTATAATCAACATATTTATGCCTATTTTATTTATATCACATTTGAGTTCATAATCTTATTATATTACGGGCAAAAAACAAAAATTTGGATAGGGGTGGGGAGACCTATCTTTGTACTATACTATACTTCCAAAAATCTGTCTATATAAATGTCCATACTAAAATCATGGATTGATAACTTTCTCCGTTTGTTCAAGTGTCTCCATCTAACTCAAGTCCTGGTGCTAGGAAACGAACTGAAAAGGAACCCACTCCGGGAAACCTCCTACATCAACCCACACAATAGAACTATACTTGATATATATTATTCCAGATTCTAGTCAAAGCATATTTCAAAAAGACCTTCATAACTTATAAGGACTCTATAGTGCAAAGGTTGAAGGGTGTCCATTCTACATGTTTGAAAAATAAAAGAAATGAGCCAAAACCCAATAAATGAAATCTCTAGTTTTAAGTTAAAAGAATTCTTTTATCACTTCATTTGATATACACAAAGTGAATGCATAATCATCCGATAAGTGTGATAAAAATATAAGTAGGCTTTACCTTTTCCATTTTCATTTACCATAGAAATTGTTAACCAACAATACATCCATTCAGACTCATGCATATGCACACTATGTTTCACATAAACAAACAAACAATAAAAATAATATTTGATTCTACACATGATAATGCATTTTATTCATTAATATTTCCTCCCCTCGAACTTTCCTGTGCATCCCAACTATTAGGGCATCTCAATTTCAAGGTATTCTACAAACTTCCACCACAAAATGTCCCCACCATAGGGCGTCCCAACTCCGGAGACATCTCGGAACACTCTTCAGGACATCTCGCAAACTAGCATCATGAGGCATCGTCATGCACCACTATATGAGTGACGGAATCACATTAATATTATTTAAAGCCATAATATATGTATACTTATAAGCATATCACACATATCTCAACTCAATTTAATACATTAACCAAATAATCACATATGAAATAACATATAGTCATACTTTAGTCGTTAAAGTCTGGAGATCCAAATGAGTACATTCTGAGTTTGGACATTCAACATGATCCGAACGAATTAATATATTCTAGATGTAAAGTTTGAACATGTAAATGGATACATTCTGAGTTAGAACAACAAGTACATTTCGATCGTAAAATCTGAACATTCAAAATGGCAAATTCTAGCTTAATAGAAGCTTCTAGAACAAAAGAACAGATTCAATAATGAACGGATTTACAAATGAATAGAATCAACAAATAAATAGATTCAACAAAGAATAGATTTATATTTAGTAAATTTTGTCTGAATCAATGGATAGATTTATTAACAAACAAATTCACATGTTGGCAGATTCAACAAAAAATAGATTCATACTCAGTAAAATTTGTCTAAACCAATAAACAAATTTATCAATGAACATATTCACAAGTTGGCAAATTCAACAAGGAATGGATTCATACTCATTTAAAGTCTGTTTGAACTAATAAACATACCGTTTGAACTAATAAACATATTTATGAATGAACATATTCATAAGTTGGCAGATTCAACAAGTAAACAGATTCAACAAATGAATATATTCAACCAAATGCGTAGATTCACAAAAGGCAAATTCACAAGTAAACAGATTCTGTCATAGGAAATTATAGCAGAATAAGTAAAACGAACAAATTCTAACTAGTAAAATTTTAGTAGAACAAAGTAGATCGAATATGCAATATGTTATCAAGACAAATATGACCGAATGAACCGCTTCTGACTATGCAGAATGAAACAAAGGGAAGAAGAATGAATGGGCAATGAGTCCTTAAGATAAATATGGCATAACGACCAAATTCTAATTTCCAAGAATGAAGTAGAAGGAAGCAGAACGAACATGTAATGAGTCATCAAGATAAATATGGCAGAACAACGAAATTTTGACTACCTAGAATGAAGTAGGAAGAAGCAAAATGAATCATCAAGATAAATATGACAGAACGACCAGATTTTGATTATCTAAAATGAAGCAGAAAGAAACATAATGAACATACAATGGGTCATCAAGATAAATGTAGTAGAACAGTCAGATTTTGACTACTTAGAATGAAGTAGAAAGAAACAGAACAAACCTTTGGAAATTGAATGATGTATCGTGTAGGGCTATGTAGCGATTTTTGGCTAAATAATCATTGATAAGTCTGCATGATTGTGTTAATATTCAGTAGAAGGTACAAATCCTTCACTATCTTAGATTCAATGGCAATCAAAGAGCTTTAACGTAGGGCAGAGTTTCAGCTTTCATCTCTTTATGAATCCATCTTGAGGCTATTTGGAAATTGAAAACCTTTGCAAATTGCAGACTTTGGTATATGAGGGCATTAAATGCCCTCTTACAAGCTAATGAAGACGCTTCTGCAGCTTATTCTTAGGCGGACTTGCAGTTTTCAAACAGTAATATTTATCAAAGTTGTGTGAATTTTTGAAAGAAATTGGACTGTAATGACATCGATGGGATCTGCAAAATGAGTCTAAACATTTGGAGGATTAAGTACCAATTTGGTTCTCTAAGTTTAGGCATTTGTGTGATTTGATCATCTATTTTTATGTCGTGCAATTAAGTCCTCTTAACTTTTTGATTTGTGCAATCAGGTGTATTGTTTACTTGTTGTAAGTAATGCTGTCACACTATGATTTCCTTTTTACTTGTTTTTCCTGTTTGCTTTTCTGCTCATTTGGAAGCAAATTAGCATCACCTATTATTTTTGTCACGTAAACAATGTCACGTCATTGAATAATTTGATGGTTTAGTTGAAGTGGTTGACTGAAGGATTTGATTGCACAAATTCAAAAAGTTAAAAGATTTGATTGTACAAAATAGAACTTAAAGGACCCATATTGCACAAATGTAGAAAGTTAGAGGACTCGATTTAACGAAATAAAAATTAGAGGATCAAATCGCATAAGTGCAGAAACTTAAGGACCATAATATGCACTTTACCCAACATTTCTACTATGAATTGCCTATGGCCGTGCCTGGTCTGTGTTGGGCCGAGGCAAATTATGTCCGGGTCTGGTTTCTATTTTCTATTCTTTTAATAAATCTAATATAGAGGAAACAATCAAGTCCCTTTTTGCTAACGGCTCGGTCCTGCCCGGCTTAAAAGGCCGTGTAGGCCTTGCTGCGACTACGCCGGTGCGCTGGTCATTCCTAATCCGGACATTTGTTTAGCACGATACAGGGTGTTATGCCCACCCCAGTGTGATTTACTGCGGTTCTGAACAAGCTTTTCTGTTCCTGGCAATGTCACAGCCAAAATTCCCTTCCATCTTGTGTAACTGAGAAAACTGGTAATGAGTAACATTTTGAGCATGTTCTCTTTGAAAACTCAGGCACACGATGCATAAATCCGGCTGTCAAAACACAAAAAAATGGTTTGAACTACAATTCAGGCACACGATGCATAAATCCGGCCGTCAAACACAAAAGAAAAGGTTTGAACTACATGGAGCATGTAATCTAGTGTCGTAGAAATCAATACCAGAACAGAGCATATGCTTCCTCTTTCTAGGGGTGTGCAACGGAAACCGCCCGAACCGGGACCGGACCGGACCGGACCGGACCGGCCGGTTTTAGGCGGTTCCCATGGTCGGCGGTCCGGTTCCCGGTTCCAAGGTGGGAACCGGACCGACCGGACCGACCGGACCGGACCAATTTTTTATATATAATTTATATACATATAATATATTAACACATATAATATATGAATATTATATATGAAATTTGTTGCAATCGGAATTGCAATTGAGGTAACAACCTCTTACGTGGCCAATAGACCACCAAAGCTCTTAGAAAATTTATTTATTAGTTTTATTTTCTACTCGATGTGGGATAAGGCTCTAGGAGTTCCTCATGCTCACTCTCTCTCTTGCTCCCCTCACTTGCAAACGACGAGGCACTTCAAGCCTCAAAGAATCCGACATCGACTAAACATTTAAAGCATAGAAGAGAGACTGTCTATAAAACCTAAGCCAAGTACAGTTATGCTTAAAATTAATAGTGAAACACATAAATTATTATTAATATTCATGCAAGTGAAGTTTGAATATTTTGCACGTGAAAACACGTGTGAGTAGTTTTGTTAGATCGCCGGGAACCGAATTGGATTGATCGGTCCGGAGCATGGTCTTTTTTTTTTTTTTTTTTTAATGAATGGTCGTTATTTAGTGAAAAAAGAAAGTGCCGATCATATTGGACCGAACCGGACCGGACCGGAACCGATGGTCCGGTCCACGGTTCCCAAAATTGGGAACCGGTTTTCCCGGTCCGGTTCCCGGTTCCACCTTGGAACCGGACCGAACTGGGAACCGATCAGCCCTACCTCTTTTTGTGACCGAGAAGAGACTTCCTTGTCGATACACGGGACATGAAAGCCTCCGTTATGTGCATATTGGTGGCACGAATACACCATTTGAATGATTGTTATGAAAGCCCCCAGCTTCAGAGCTACTTTATTCTTCCGGTTTTGAGATGGCATGCTGTAAAGACCCGAAATGTCGGTATGCCCTTTCCACCATGCTTGGCCGATATCATGCAAAAAATCAACCAAAGAACAGTTTAATATATACGCACCAGATTGTCATTCATTTTCTCGGAAGTTAACGAAGCCTTTGTAGTGTCCTGCTTGGCACCTTTTGTGTGAAAACAAATTTTAATAGACTTGGCTATGCCAGCCACGCCAAGCGGAGAAAGGTCTATTTATGTCATGATCTTTAGGACTGGAGATGGGTTTCACTTAGTTGTATGAAAACCATTTGAAAAGTTTGTTGATCTTTGGCTCATCCAAGGAATTTGCCGTGCATCATCAGGATCGAGAAAAGATGGGACGTCCCTTGACCGAACTATTTGCTCCTTGCAGTTAGGTCCATCAACACATGCAACTAGAGGAGGTGAGCGATCCTTCGCCTCAGCAACAGTTTCGGCTCTAGTAGAATGTACAAACCAGTCCGATTAATCTGATGCAGGATGTACAATTCCAGCCCCAAAATTAGTAGATGATGCCACTTCACGCGATGCCACGATCTAATCCACAGCTGCTGGTTGGTCCTGGACAAATTCCACAAGCGAACCAAAGTTTTGGGGCTCAGTCGACTCTGTACTCAGGGCAACCGATTCCCGTGAGCTCTCAGATTCCATCCGGTTTCCAGCCATTGCATCCTGTCCCAGGCTTTACTACAGGGCCGATGAATGCTCTGGCTCAACCCTTTCATACTGCTGGTTTAGACTATCCTCAAGTGCCATTTCATCCGCATAATGTGCCTCCGATGCCTTAAGGGCTAATAGTTCAATTGCCACCATCTGCTCCACCATCTCCTTGGACAATTGGGTTGTTTGACTGCATGGATGACCCTTTAATTGGTACAGTCGCCTTTTGCTTTTCCTAGGCAAGATAATACTAAAATGGACGAGTAACACATGGAGAATCTCCAAGTATTTCTTGCGTGTTTGCAGCGGTTGTGGCCTGTTGCTTCCCCTGCGTAACATTCGGCCAGATAGCGGAGATTGTTGACTGAGGGAGCGGATGTTAGTAAGGATGCTTTTACTGACTTTTAAATCCTTGATTCTACTAGTGTAGCAGATAACGAAGATTGGAAAATTCAATGTCCTTTCAACATTCTGAGGTAGATAGCAATCGGAATGAGATATTTTATGCACTTCAGCATATGAGAAGAAAGGGTCTCATTGAACTAATGCGGTTGAGAATGATGTTTGCTTTGCAGCATGTGGAACGAGCGAGCTACTGTACGGTGGGATCCATTTTCTCATCGATTGCCCGTGCTTGTTGTCCTGCACTATCTACCAAGCTCTGGAACTGATTTGACCTCATCGAGTCTCCTGCTCCTGACTGGATCACTCACTTCTTGTGCGAATGCTGTTCTCTTTTACAGAGAGCTTAAGAACAGAGGACTTGACCCTTCCATAGGCAACACTGATGTCGACTATAGCCATTTGAGCTCCAAACGAGCATTTAATAAGCCAACTTATTGCAAATATGGCACTACAATACTGTCATTATGGTTTGATTACCGACACCGACAAAGAAAAATCTGCATTTTCATATTTTTCGGCAAGAAATTGCTGATGTTTATTCTTGTTACTTGCCAAGGTTGGCAGGGGAATGCGGCAAACATGCAGAATGTGCAGTATCAGGTTGTTATGGTGCCTCCGATGCATCAGCAAGCCATGAGAGCTTGACGAGGAACATCACATCGGATCCATCAGTGACTCAGATCATCCTCTTATGTAGTCACTAATGAGTACAAGAAAGCGAATGCCAATGGAACTATGAAGTTTCAATTTGCAGATATGAATAACAAATTTCTTTCTAAAAGTTTCCATTGTTTTGAGGAACAAATTGAAATAAAATTGTCGAAGAGTATCTTACAATAGTCCAATAACTGATTTGCTTCTGTGCTGTATCGTTGTTGCATCTTGAAACATTACTTTCTTTTCCACCAGTTAGTTTCAGACTCGTATCTAGGATCATGCCACTGTTCACAATTCTGTGACATCCATCAAATCCATAACATCAGCTGTTTTCAGTGGTATGATTTTTTGGAGGTGCTTGGTTCACTAGTCGTTTCTTTGGATTAAGCTTTCCAAACGTTGTGCTTTCTTAATTCAACCAATGGAAATTACACCGAGAAAGAAGGCTCCCATCTAGATGCGAGAGGATGACCACTGTGAGGTGATCGCAGCTACCACAAGAGATACGCGATGTGAGATGGATGGCCTCACGTCGACTGCAACACGGTGGTTGCCATCTCTCTCTTGCACACACAAGAGGCTCTCAGCCGATTTGGCACCATATTAGCTGGATAAGAGCCACGTGAACCAATGAAATTAATGTAACACATGTACGCTGATTGTCCAGCTACCATTTCAACGTGCTCCTCAGCACTATGTATAGAGCTTTTCAACCGGAAGGCCGACTGCAAACACATTTTACAAAAAAAATTGTGACCTTGTCTGGTTTCTCAAGTACTCATTTTGGGGTTTGGGTTACGTCTGGAGTAGGTTGAGTTGTCATAGATAGTATCATAGTATGTCTCCTTCCGATGGAATAGGTTCATACCCAATCCAGCGAGGGCAAGGAGTATTGCTCAAGTGAGAGGGATTGGACAAGGTACTGCTCTTGGCAGACTTTTAAGATAGCAAATGGTGCAGGGAAATGCTGCAACAATGCAGAATGTGCAATATCAGATTGCTATGAAGCCTCCAATGAATTAGCAACCCAAGAGAGCTTGATGAGGAACATTCCATCGGACTATCAGTGTCTTCATTCATTGTCTAATTTAATTACCAATGAATCAGAAATAATAGACATAGGGAGTTCCAATTTGCAAATATGATGCCGAAGTATTTGACTTAACTCCATCGACAAATCAGCACCTTTGATTTTCATTCAAGTCAAAGCAGAGTTTGTTCATAATGTGCTTCAATGGGTCAAGAATGATGTTATTGATATCGATTAGGAGACTATCAACCGGGTTATCTATTAGGGAGTCACCGATTCTTCCGTTCAAATTATCGACTCATCATATTAGTTTCTGATTTCAAAGTTAATTAACAACATATCGATGGGAGGCTATATGGGGAGATTTCCGTGGATATTTATTGTATCCTAAGAGACTGTTAACATGCAAATTCGATTGGTACAACTCACAATTTTTTTTATAATGTAAAATTTCTTTTGATTTTCTAATAATTTTTTTTTAGATTTTCTTTTTTCTCTCTTCACCGGCTGCCATCAGCCGGCAGCAAAGGACAAGTAAGTAGAAATATATAAAAATAAAATGACTTATTTCTAGAAATTCTTCTCGGAAACAAGAAACTACTTTTTCTTACTTATTATTTCATTCCAAATCCATTCTCGGGCTACTTTCTATTCTAGAGAATAAAAAAATTAGTTAACGTTACCAAATGGATTTTTTTTTTTATTAACAAAAGAACAAAAGAACAAAAAAATTAGCAAGTTGCCATGTAGGACCTTATTTGCATGAACCCGACGGTCTCACTACTGACCTAACCTTTCCACGCAATGAAACTTTCCATGAAAAACACAACAAAAGAGTCCCCGGCGGCCTTACTGCTGACTTGGCCTTTCTACGCAATGAAACTTTCTACGGACCTGATTTTTCCACGCAATTAAACTTTCTACTGACCTGATTTTTCCACGCAATTAAACTTTCCATGAAAAACACACCAAAAGTGTCCCTGGCGGTCTTACTATTGACCTGGCCTTTCTACGCAATGAAACTTTCCATGAAAAGCACACCAAAAGAGTACGAGTCCCATTGGCTGCTTTTTTATGATAGGTAAAGGGCTCTACTAATTGCGTATATTTTAGCCACGACTTTGGTCTTTCACTAAATTCGAAAAAAATTATCAATTCAATCCTATATTTGTTGTATAGATTTCAATGAAATTCTAGAATTTTCAATTTTACCAAAATAATCTCAAACATTTTCATGGAATTTTAGTATAATCTTTCTAACCAACTTTTACCTGAAAATGCCAATGTGGCAAGCCAATTATCATTATCTGTCCTACGTGCCATGGCCAAAGAGTTGACATGGACAAATTTATTCAAAAGGACTTCATTTTGAGTAACTTTAGAGATTTTCTTATTTTCTTATTTTTTTTTCTTTCTTTCCTTTTCCATCCTACCGTTTATGTTCTTCTTTGGGTGCTAATCCAATGCCCCCGTCCCATGGTTACAGCATTTACAAGAGCTGGTGGAGTTTTTTCTATTCTTCATCTTCGTTTTCAGTAAAGATAGATGATTGATTTGTCAATACTAGTAATAAACAGTCATTGATCTTGTAATGGCTGGCTTTTGACTTAGTCAATATTGACTAGTAAAGCAAAAAAAAAAAAAAAAAAGTGGGCTCCCGCATTAAAGAAAAGGAGTGCCCGTTCAAAAGAGGCAAATAAAGGGGAAAAAAAGAGAGAAAAGGAGAGAAACAAAGGTGAAAAAGTAGGAAGGGAAAGGAAAAGAAAGAAGAGTACATGCCACGGCGCCTCGTCAAATCATATTAACTTTATCTCACAAGGCCCAATTAATCTAATTAAAGAAATTTTCGAAATAGAGCCATAATTTTGGATCTTTGTGAATTTTAAGCTGGTAGGTAAAATCTATGATTTGCTAAATTGAGAAATTATGGGACATTAATAGTTTAGAGTATTGTAAAACTATAGGATTTTACATAACTCGATTCAAGCTTATAGTTTGCCCGAAATGAATTTTCGAAATTATGCGCGTGAGCTGTAACATTAGCGAATTTCCTAGTTTACCAATGATTATGGCCCATCTTTAGCTATCTTTAGAGTTGGCAAAGCTTAGGGAATATAATTATCTCGAAAGGTCTTTCGCTCGACAGAAGATTTGCTAGAATCATGGTTCAATGAAGAGAGTTGTGGTGCAAAAAAATTAGGACACGCAAGCTAGGCATAACGGACAGTTTTGAATGACTACTACAACAAGCCTTTCATTGTTGTGTAAAGGTTGATTGGTCGATGAACAAGCATAGTTTAGAGTCATTAGTTAAAGTAGTGTTTTGCATTGTCTTGACATCAATTCTGATTTAATTGATAGAATTACTAAATTGTTGACTCAAATAGCTACATTATTTGGCTTTGAGCATTCCTAACTAAGTGGTGCTGATCTCTTTTATAGTTTTATAAAATCCATGTCTTAAAATAATAGTAATTTGATATTATGTGTGTGTGTGTGTGTGTGTGTGTGTGTGTGTGTATGCATTGAACTAAGAACATATTTGTTTCATAAAACTAGATCAAGTGTTTATTATTTTTTAGTTATTATAAGATGGTCTGATAAACTTTTCTTGAAAGGTCATGTGTATTATTTCGTAAATATTGTGAAAGATTATATATTTTGGTTTATGATATAGAGGTTGGATAGGTTTTGTGTATTTTGGAGGTTTTTTTTTTTTTTTTTGGATTTTGGAGGTTTATGTTATGAATTTGTGTTGATCTCATTGTCTCTAGGGGCCCACTTGAGGGGTTTGTAAATATGTATACTAGTTTTAGGATATCTTTGTGAGTTGGCTACTAGCAATATAAGTAGAGACCTAGCCAAGGAGAGAATCTTAGTTGCCTTTATCACAAGACATTGAGCGTGATGGACCATTAATGTATGATTTGATGAGATTGATTAGTGGACTGAACCATCAATACTTATTTTGATATTATTGATGAAATTGGTATTCTTTGTCACAAATATAGTTATGTTGAAGTAATATAGTTCATTTTCATTTGTAAATTTGTTATATGTTGGATTTAGTGTAAATGAGCTACCTTTTTGTGTCCTAAACATTCATAGTGGATGCCTGATTAATTTAGAAGAGATTTGTACTACTCATTGGCCTATAGTTGCTTATTCCATTTATCTTACTTCTATTTTTAGGTTCTTTAGTTAGCCGTAAATAGGACAAGAGTGTTTACATTTTCAGGAGGATATTTTGATGGTGGGATTTTTTATATAAGTTGTTTATGTCTGCATTGAACTCATGAGTTTATTTGTTAGTTGGAGATATATATGTGTTTTTTTACGGATTATGGAAATTCTAATCTTGTAACCAAATGACACTTTATCAAATATATGGATCTATATATTCCAATATCAAGTTGAGTTATAATTATATTTGAAGCTACATTATTTGGATGAAATGATGGCCATGTCATCCCCTATACTTGTTGGAGTTGGGTGTGTGACAAATGTTATAAGTTGACATCGGTATTTTAGATCTTAATTGTGTGAAAGTATAGAAGTTTCCTTTCATTGTGCCTCTGCCGCTGCTTCAATTTTCACATGAGGCCTACCTTTATCCCGCGCCACAACCACTGCTTGAATTTTTACAAAGAGCAACTCCCTTAATACGCCAAATCGTGGCGAAATCGGGTGGGAATTCGTTCGATTCTGATGAATCTTCACCATTTGCCTTGGTTTCTTGCACCTCCATGCAGATTGGCGCCAGCCGCAGCAAAATGGGCTTGGCCAGGATCACTGGGAATTTATGAGACTGGTTCGCTTGTGGCCAGCTTCGGAACTATTCACCGGAAATTTGAGCATTATGGGGTTGATTATTGAGACGCGCTTGTTAGCACCGCCATTAGATCTACCGAACGAGAATGCTTTTCTGTAATCCATGGAGGAGCACCGGCAGCCACGCCACCAGCTCAGCTTTAACTCTAGACAAATCAGCTTTCTTACGATGATTTACCATGTTTCCCAAAGAGATTCGGGATTAACAGTAGTACTTCAGCTTGACTTTAGAAAAATCAGCTTTCTTGCAACGATTTACCATGTTTCCCTGAGAGATTCAAGATGAGCAAAAGTGCGAAAGAAGAAAGAACAGAACAAATCAGAAAATTCACAAAAATATTTAAAATCATGTTATTTCAATTCAGTTTGTCCAAATCATATGATTAGTCGTGTTACTAAAGATGGTTAGAGATGATTGGACTGGTATGTCAATATTTTCGGATAAAATTAACCGAAAAGAATATGTTGGAGTATAAAAAAAAAATTGAATTGAAAGATCTAAGATTATATCAGAATTTGTTAATTTACGACTAAATTGGTAATTTTCCCCATCTTATCTAATATTTCGTTCCCTCGCGTTTTCCTAGCACTTTCCTAAATCCCAATGATTAAGATAGGTTCATCTTCGAGAGTCTACTATTCATGTGAACTTCTATTCATGGATTCAATTGCGATCCTCTCAGACATTAAACGGTAAGATGAAGAACGGGAAACCACCACTTCTCTTATCATTCCTCTTCATCTCTGTCCTGCTTGAAGCACTCACGGTCTCAGTCATCGGCGACAATGTTGGCGCATACTTGCCGGTTAATAATATCACCGTCAACTGCGGCTCCCTCGGCAACTCCTCCGTGTCCAAGCGGACTTGGATCAGGGACTCCGAGGATGGTTCGATCTACTTTCCAATCGATGAAACTCATTCCTCTATCGTTGCAAGTGCAAACCGTTCATCTCCCCCTTGTCCACAATCGCATCCCACACGACACTGCTCGTCTCTCCCGCTCCGGACGACTACAGCTTCCGCGTCACCATGGGGCCCAAATTCGTTCGCCTCCACTTCTTCCCTTCGGATTACCTCAACTTTGGCCATGACGATTCATTCTTCTTGGTCAAGGCTGCCGGCTACACTCAGCTCCGCAACTTCATCTGCAAAGAGTCCTGCTTAACCATCGTAGCTGACCAGATATTGAACGTCACGTTTGCTCCCACTCCTGATAACCCAGATGTTGGTATGCTTTCGTGAATGGAATCGAAGTTGGTTCCAAAGTGTTACGATGTCACTAAGTGCAAAACATCTTAAATTTACCAACTTTTATGACCGTTTGTCATGGAAAAGAAGAAATTGTCATAAGTTGAGGATTTCTTTACGGAGAGTGATGACGTCATGACAAGAACAAAACGTCCAAGATTAGATGTTTTTCCAAATACAAATTTTTACAAACGGTTATGTTTGTTTGCCCTAAATAAGGATAAAATGCCATAATCTTGTATTGTTTTTTTTTCAACTACAACGCTTTGCGAAATTAACCATGAACAAAATGTTGCAAATTTTAAAATTACAATGATTTTAAAAAATTTCAACGTTCCATTGTAACCAAAAACTTAACATTGTGATTTAAATCCTTTCAAACTACGATGGCTTATAAAGATTGCAATAATCATTGTAACTAACAATATAACCTCATAAAATTTTATTAAATTTGATTTTTATAGTGCCATGACATCAATATTCTAGGGGTCTGGCACCCATTTGCTAGTGCTTAAAGCATCACAAATTTCATTTTAGTATGTCGTACGTGCATTTTCTAATATTGGACATCTAACTTTTGACAGTTGGGATCCTTCCATCTTAATCTAATGGTTGACATTTATGGGTTACGGTATAAGATTAAAATCTCAGAAGTCTCTGACTAAGCATCGATGGATTTATCCGGTATATGATATATCAATAACGCGTTTGATAATATTTCCATTATATAAATAAGGACAAAAGTTGAAAATGGAAGGACGATAT